>NC_068567.1:40109558-40416233 GCF_025698545.1 Gossypium raimondii | reverse complement strand
GCAATCAGAATAAAACACAAAAAGTCAGTATCAGATATAAGAACAAACCGAAAGTAATAAAATACCTACTCGGGTGACTACTATGGGTATATTTCTACCTAAGGCAAGTTCCTAAAGTTCACTATATGAGGTTTTGGCTTCTAGGGCAAAGGTACCCGAACCAGTAGATTCCTCGATCATCACCTATTATAGACTCATTGGACCGAGTTCGGTTCAGGGGAATACATTTCCCTATGGCTGCACGGAGATGAAAATCTTACGAAGACATAGGTACCGATGTATCCCGAAAGCGATCCACTACCCTGCACGGAGGTGAAAACCTCACGAAGGACTAGCTTCTCACTCCCACTTAGAGGGGTAAAATTGACGATGAAATGCAAAATGCAAATAAACTAATGGATTTAAACAAATTAAGTAAGCATATCATGAGGAAAACCAATGAATGCAAAAGAGGAAATCATGATTTAAAACAAATTTTGATTTTTCGACAAAAAGACAAAAAATAATCGATTCATGGCTCGACTCTCTAAAAGTCCCCAGTGGAGTCGCCAAGCTGTCGAAACCATTTTTTTGAAAACAAAAATTGATTGCCGACTTTAAAATAAAACAAAAATTGGAGTCACCACCGATCATTGATTGAGGTGTGATCGGCTCACCTTAAAAATAATATTGGTCTGCGAAATTTGAGAAAACAGGTTTTGAGTCGCATTCATTTAGGAAGGATTAGCACCCTCGTAACGCCCAAAATCGGTACCAAATTGATTATTTAATGTCTTGGTGTCGAAAATTTGAAAAGATTTTAAGAGAAAACCTTTTAACATGTGAATGAATTAAAATAATACAAACATTCTTATTTCAAAGAAACAAAATATCACACCCAGTGAGTTAGGGCACAATATTTTTAAATCTTCAAAATTAAGTTTGTCTTTTGATTTTAAAACTCACATAGTTAAATCTAAGAGGATATTCAGTTATTTAGATCAGATGAAGAAAATCGAAACCTAGTAAGTTAGGGCATAATTTCTCAAAATTCCAAATACCAAATAATGCCTTTTGTTTTAAAAAATTCTTATTTCGAGAAGTCAAAATATCAGGACCAGTAAGTTAAGACCCGACATTTTTAGATTCCCGAGAATGAGCTTTTATTTGAAATTTGTGTGAACTTATTGCAAAATAGATACTCGGCTTTCTAAATTCGTCGAAAAATGATCGCGATCCAGTAAGTTAGGACATGATCTTTCTCGAGAATCATGAATGCCAAATATTTTGAAAATTTATAAAATATAATGATTTTTAATGCTTTGACAAAGCCAAAATATATTTTTCTTTAAAAGTATGATAAAATGTTAATGCATAACATGAAATCATTACTTTAATTTAAATTATACATGTATATGTATTTACAAAATAAAATATGATATATAAGTAAATTTTAAAATATGCATATGCATATATTAAACATGTATATAAAAGTTATCAAAATAAAGTGTGAAATATGTATAGGTATAAAAAATATATATATATTAATAAATTATGAAAATGCCTATATATATGTAGATGCAAGAAAATTATGGAAAATATATTTATAATAGTTTTGAATAATGTATGTATATATATGTATATAAAACTAAAAGAAATAAAATAAAATAAAATATAAGATAGGTATATATATTTTTTAAAAAAATTAAATTATATACATATATATATATAATAAGATACATATATGCACATATATATATATTGAAATAACCATAATAATAAATATTAATAATAATACAGTAATAACAATACAATTTAACAGTATTAATTAAAAAAAACCATAAAATGACAAATTAAGGATTAATTTGAAAACAAACAGAATTTAAAGGTTGAATTCGATAATAGAAAACAAGAAAGGGAGCAAATTAAAACACGCGCAATAAGAAGAGGACCAAAATAGCAATTTACACAAACCGCCCAAAACGCTGCGCATCATTTAGATCAATTTGAAACAGAAATAAAATGTGCCAGAAAATTTAAAAGAAATAAAAATTTTAATTTAGACAAACTATAAAGTCGGGAGGACTAATTGCGCCAATAGTCCATTTGAAACAAAAAACGCGGATCCTATCGGGCTTTTGGGTCGGGTCACACGGGCTTTTGGGTTACACAAATACGGCGCCGTTTTTCAAATCAAACAAAACCCTTTTTCAAACCCTAAAAAAAACAATTCCCCTCTGCCATTCCCAAAAATGTGCCGCAGCAGCACTTCCCTCTCTGCCATTTCAAACCCTCACCGCTCCGATGGCGACGAAACGAAGGGGTCTTCCAACGACACAATGCCGGTAAGTTTCTTCTCTACTCCCTCTCCTTGTTTAGTTTTTAAAAGAAAAGAACCAATAGAAAAAAAAATGAAACCCGCAAGCAGTAAAAGAAAAAAACGGAAACGAAAATCACCTTCAAAATTATTATTTTTGTTATCTCTGTTCTGTATTTTTTTTGAATCTCTGATTGTGTAACCCCCTTACAAAAAAAATATTTGGCTTTTTATAGCCGAAATAACAGAAAAAAGAAAATATCAAAAAACTGTTCTCTGCCTTTTTTTACATTTTTCCTTTGTATTTTCTACTATTCTCTCTGTTCGTGGTCATGGCTTGTTGCAGGAAGATCCTGGAAGGATCGTGTACGACGTGGGAGTGATGGGCAGTTGCTGCAACATTCGCGGAGTTGCTGTGCGTAGAGTGAGGCTGCTGCGACAGAGGCGGCTACTAGGGTTTCTGTTTTTGGCTAATTTGGGCTGGTACAGGGTTATTGGTTGGGACTAATTTGGGTTTAATCTAGGCTAGGGTTAAATGGGGTTTAGTAATGGACTTCTAATTTTAAATTTGGATCACTGAAGCTTTAGGCTAATTGGGCCGTGTAAAGGATTTTGGGCCCGGGGCAATAATTGGATATTCCATAGATCACATATTATTGTTTCAAAAAGTACAATAAATAATTAAATGTACAGTTTGAAACAACATATGAAATTTGTACGATAATTTTAATATATACAATTGATGGATATCATAAAGTATGTACAATAAATCATATTAAAATAAGGTTTTGGTTTATTGGTAAAGTTAATGTTTTATTGATGTAAATAGTAAATAGTCACCACATGCATTTTTATTGGTTTTTAAATAAAAAGGCTAAAATACTCAAAACTAATATAACTTATTTTAAATGCAAAAGGACATTAAAATAATTTACTTAATCGAGTTGGTGATCTATTGACTCATGACACCAGCTTAGTTAGAAGTTTAATTACTAATAATTGATAGAAGTAACAAAATATGAAAGTTAAAATGTATATTTAAAAAGAAAAGACTTTGGCTTTGTGGTGAATTTAAGATATTATTATTGTGATTATTATAATTTTAAATCTTACCAAGTGTATAATTATTTTTATTTTTGGTTAAAATTAAAATATTTTTAAATAATATAATTTTATTTTAAATGTTAATAAAACAAAAAATAATTTTTAATTAAATTAATATTTAATTAACTCATGAGATGAATTTAATTAAAAAAACAAGATTGTGGACGATATTCAAAAGTAAGGAACATCTTCTAGCTAAAGTGACCCAAAAGAGAATCTTTTTCCCTGGCATTTCGGATAGTGATCCAATCTCATATTAAGAATTAATAATTTAATTGTTATTACTTATTAGGATCAAAATAATGATAACCTTATAATTATTAATTTGCATTCAACATCATTTTGGGCGGATTCTGTTCTGCAACTGCAAGTTGGCAGAACCAGACAAGCTTTGAAACATGTGACGCTGAGGGACCGTCGACAACATAGCTCTTTTTTTTTTTTTTTGGACAAATAATATTTACTGTAAAGTTAAAAAAAGAACTTGTGGACAATAATACTCTATAAATTAGAAAAAAGATAAAAAGGAAAGCAACGATGTAGAATTACAGGTCAAAAGTCACGTACGTGTCAGATGAGAATCTTATCATCCTCACAAATTCAAATAATTGTTAAAGTTAGCCTTCTCCACACAAAATCTTTTAATACCTCACCAGGCTTCTTTTGGAACACGAATCTTTATCTCTTTGGTTAGACTTTATTATACATATTTATATTATTTTCAACAATTTAATGAAAAGCAAACATTTTAATTTTCAAAATTTATCTAAAATTATCCACAAGAAGCGTAAAAGATATACACCATTAAAATTACGTCTAATTATACCAAACAAAGCGCCTATCTAAAGTTAAAAATTCCAAATTTAGGAATTAATTATAACTAGAAAATAAGGTTTAAGTTCATATTGTCATGTAAAATGTCAAAAATATCACTATTTATAGCGTGGGGTATGTCACTTAGAAATTTGGTTGCTTTGCTTGACGAATTTGATTAGCCGCCCCCTTTTTAATATGTATATAAAAATCATTCAATAATCTAACACTAGACTTGACCATCTCTTCATTCATATCTAAAATTAAAATATATTTTCAGTAAATATGCCATTCAACTCTTGTGTAACATTTGTATTTTATTATTTTTACAATCAACTACGATGCTTTTTAATTAAAATTTACCAGTCAGCATTAATGTTGATGATTGAAAAATAATTTAATAAAATTATTTCAAATATTCTATTTTAGTAGTTAAAATAATTTAACTTGTAAACATTATAAATTGATAAATTAAATTCTTAAAAAATTCATATATCATAAAAGAAAAAATAAGTTTAATTTTATAAAATAACCATTTTATTTATTTTAATATTATTTTAATTAACTTATTATTGTTAAATATTAAAGTAAAATATAAAAAATATTTTTTATTAATTTATCTTCAAATTATTTTAAATTAAAAGTAAAGCAAAAAAATAAAATAGAATTAAAATATAGTGATAAATTTATCTTTAGTTCATAAGGACTTTCAATTTCCACTGACAATTTTGCATATTAACCCTTTTTAAAAAGAATAACCTGTTTATTTTGAGAAATATATACTACTGCATGTTCTTTTCTTCTGTAAATTTTTGTTAGTAAAATTTAGAAATAAATAAATTTAAGATTTTATGTATGATTAATAAATTAAGATATTGTTAGCAAGTATTTTTATGTAGAATTATTTAATTCTTAAATGCATTTATATTCATAAAATAATTATCAAGAGATGTCCTACATGAATAGAGGTTAATGCTAGTTAAAATGTATCAAACAGAGCCATCTATGAGAAGAAGAAAAAAAAGTTATTTTGAAACAAGATGTCGGCAACATTTTAAAAGAACATTTCTTTTACTTTTAATTTTTGGAATATATATCTTTAAAGAATATTTTAATATTTTTCAAAAGTTAAAATTTAAAGTTCAAAAATATTTTTAAAAATCCATAGTGTTAGGATAGTTTTTTGTTGTTGTTCATTGTTGGTTTGGGTTCAATGTTAAAGAGAAATAAATATTATATAATGGTCAAACTACAAAAACACCTAATAAGGCTCCATTTAGTTTCAAGAAACGGAAAATATTGAAGAAAAGTGTTTAGTTGAAAATTTTAAAACTATTTTGAAAATTAAAATATGTGAAAAATAGAAAATGATAAATAGTTGTTTTCACTAAAATGCCTTGTAAATTTAAAATAATGAAACCTGGGTTTTTAACTTGGGATAAATATCAAATTATACATGAACTTTAGTTTAGTGTACAATTTTATACATGAACTTTAATTTGGTGTAATCATACATATAAAATTTTGATTGTGGTTCAAATATATACATAAAACCTCAATTTTGATTCAATCATATACATTTATAAAAATAAATATATCAATTTATTTTAGGTTGAATAAATATAATTATTAATGTTTACAATATATAAACATAAAATGATGTTATATTAATAATTGTGTTAATAATTTGTGAGAATTTGATCAAATAAAAATTAATATATAAAATTACACAAAATCAAAGTTTATGTATAAAAGTACACGTTAGACCAAAGTTTATGTATAATTTTAAGATTTATTCTTTTAACTTCAAATCAATTCACCTTGGTTCAAACTCATATAAACATAAAATTATTCTTTTTAACCGATTTTCAAATATTAAATTTGATATATTGGTTTGAACCCATATAAATATAAAATTTTGTTATTCTTTTTTCATTATAAAATAATAATAATTACTAAACATGTTTCAATTATTAAAAATGATTTTATTTTTATTTATTAAACACAAAATTAATTTTTTAAAAACGTTTTTCTAAAAATAAAATTATTTTGAGTTTATTTAATTTTAAAAATACTTTTTAAAAAGGTTTTACATGAAGAAGAAATCATTTTTACCGATAAAAATTACGCATTATTTCGAAAAAAAAGAACGCACACACATTTTTAGCGTATCAACGTGGAATACACGTTTCTAACGCTTAACCGGTTCATAATGCCCAAAGAATACAGCTGTGAGTGCCCAGAGTCGTTTAACCAACACCTTCAGCAGGGGTAGATTAGTCAACTTAAAATAAAGAGAATATAATAGATAAGATTATAAAATAAATTACTGGAACGTTCCCAGAAAGTTGAAACGGACGAGGGGCAAGGCCGTAACTTTGCCAATGAGCAGTTGTATATACTTTTCCATGAAAAAAGCCCTACCTCCCCTAGATAAATACCCCCCCCCCTCCCCTCCATATGAAATCATAACCTGAAATTGCGTGAGCCGCTATAGTTACGAGTCCCTCCACCCTAGATTCTCATAATTGTGCTCCCCCCCTGCAAAGGCTTTATTCTTCATTCGCTTCGTTGAATTTTTATCTTCTTTTGCAAGTATTTTTTCCTCTTTCTTTTGATATATCAATATTTTTCAGATCTGAAGAATAACCGGTTTTCATTTATATACTGATATTTTGTTTTTGGCCTTCTTTTTAGTATCTGAACGGAGTTTGGTAATCCAGTTTTCGTCTTCGGTTGATTCAGGAAATCTTAGTTTTTGAATTGTAAGTAACGATTCTTTTATTATTTTTCTTTTTCTTAATTGATTATTCTATTTATTTTATATGTTGTAGTTATATGGTTTTGCATGCGACTTGAATAGAAGTTTGATTATTTCTGTCTTGGAATTAAAAGATGTATTCTTAAGAGGAAATGAATAATTTCTGCTTATAATATTATTTTGATAATGTATATGTGATTTCATAAAATAATAAAAGATTTTCTATGCTTTTTAGTTCGGCTTATTAGCCAAAAACTTTTGTAATATTTTCTTTATATTTCTTGGATCTTCTCTCTATTGTTGTGTATAGATATTATCGAGCTTTGTTTTGGATTTGGTTGCTTTTATTGTTCGATATTTCCAACTTCACTGTTTGTTTTATTTTATACTATTTTATATGAGCTTGTCTTTGTGTCTCATCCCCCAGTTTAATCCTTATTCGTAGATATTGTCTAGATAATCATGTGCATGTTGTTACCCTTCGTTTAAATATAGACTATAGTTTTTCTATTCAAATTGAAGAAAAAGAATTTCTGCACCTTCTTCCTAGAATATGAGTTTTTCTTAGTTTCTGTGTTGGCACTTTTTGCATTTGTTAAGTGTTCTACTTAACGCAGTTTTGGTTGATTTAAAACCTTGGATTTGAAACTAACATTTGGTTATTAAATTGGTTGTTGATGTTTAGTTGTTGTGTCGTGGTTCTTATCTTGCCTTTTCAATTGTTATGTAGGCGTGACTGAATGATCTAATGGAGTCTAAAGGTGGGAAAAAGAAGTCTAGTAGTAGTAAGTCTTTATTCTACGAAGCTCCTCTCGGTTACAGCATTGAAGACGTTCGACCAAACGGTGGAATCAAGAAGTTCAGATCTGCTGCTTACTCCAACGTAAGTAGTGGCCTATCTTTGATCTTGAAGAATGCTATTGGGATTTTATTTATCTTTGTCATGTATTACTGACATTTTTCTTTTCTTGTTTTGTAGTGCGCTCGCAAGCCATCCTGATATACTCACAAGCGTGCCGTCTGACCACTAGTAGTGGTTAATAAAACTGTTATTTGCTTTGTTAGTTAGTTTTAGATTATTTCCCGGACCAACTTCTTCCTCTTCTCTCTTCGTGGCTGGTTTCTTTACATTGCGTTCTCCTGATTTGGCGACTGTGTAATTCCGATAAAGTTTGCAGCCCTTGGTTGAATCACAATGGCAGTATCTGCAATTGGATTTGAGGGTTATGAAAAAAGGCTTGAAATTTCCTTTTTTGAGCCTGGCATCTTTGCTGATCCTGAAGGAAAGGGTCTTCGGGCACTTACCAAAGCCCAGTTGGATGAGATTCTAGGTCCAGCTGAATGCACCATTGTTTCTTCATTATCTAACAAGCAAGTGGACTCCTATGTCCTTTCTGAGTCTAGCCTCTTTGTCTATCCATACAAGATTATAATCAAAACCTGTGGGACAACTAAGTTGCTTCTTGCTATCCCACCCATCTTGAAATTGGCTGGCAGTCTATCCCTTGCTGTAAAATCTGTTAGGTATACTCGTGGGAGTTTTATATTCCCTGGTGCTCAGCCATTTCCTCACCGAAACTTCTCTGAAGAGGTTGCTGTTCTTGATAACTATTTCGGGAAGCTTGGCGCTGGTAGCAAGGCTTGTGTAATGGGTGGGCTGGATAAACAGAAATGGCATGTGTACTCTGCATCTGCAGAACCTGTGACCGCCACTGGCCCGGTTTACACTCTAGAAATGTGCTTGACTGGTTTGGACAGGGATAAGGCGTCGGTTTTCTACAAAGACCAATCAGGCTCGGCAGCTGTGATGACCATTAATTCTGGCATAAGGAAGATCCTTCCAGAGTCTGAGATATGTGATTTTGAGTTTGAACCCTGTGGTTACTCGATGAATGCGATTGAAGGTGATGCAATTTCTACTATTCATGTTACCCCAGAAGATGGATTTAGCTATGCAAGCTTTGAAGCTGTGGGATATAATCTGAAAGATAAGAATCTGAAGCAGTTGGTCGGGAGGGTGTTGCAATGCTTCAAACCGAGTGACTTTTCTGTAGCAGTTCACGTTGATGTTGGTGGTGGTCAGTCACTTGAGCAGAGCTGCCTGCTGGACGTAAAAGAATACTGTTGCGGAGAGATGGGCATTGAAGGGCTTGCAAGTGGAGGTTCCATGATGTACCAGAAATTTAAGAGCACTGGTGGCTGTGGATCACCAAGATCAACTCTGAAATGCTGCTGGAAAGAGGAAGAAGAGGAAGAAGAGTAGTTGAAAATCTCTTTTATGGTTTTATGTTTTTGTTTTCTATTATAAATAAATTGCTCCTGGTTAGGATGCATGGCGTTTGTGTATTTTATCTTATTTCGTGTCGTTATGACTTGGTATGAAATAGTTTTATAACTTTTGTTTTTCCATATGAAATTTACATGAAATTTTTGATGGCCCGCAAACAGCAAGCCCACTGGGGAAAATTTATACAATAAAAAGAACCTTCGAAGAGATCAATATCTAAGAATCGTATCTTGAAGGTTGAGAAGAGTCGAAAATATCTTTTGTTTTATTCATCAACGGTTGTTGAAAATTTATTCTCCGGACAAGGTTGGAACCGCTGGAATAAAGAGATCCTTCACATCGTGTATTATTTATATTTCTCACTTCATCTCCTTGTTAGTTGTCTCCCGGATCTAATTCTGTCTGAAGGTTCATCCCAAGAACCCAAGACTGCTTCTTTATTTGTGACAAATTTCTCATAAAGTTTATTTACATTTTTGCAAAATATATAATCATTGAAGGGTTTTCAGCAATTGTCCATAGTATAATAATAAATTTTGCGCTTGACTGAGATAAATTGAAAAGGCCTTTTTATTAAAAGAATTAAAATAATTAAAGAGTAACTCATGCGTTGCCCTTTTATTCATCCGCATCACCAAAAGTTTCAAAAACAAATTGTGTAACGAGTGCCAACCTTAGTACCAATCTAAGAAAAGTTATCCAATTCAAGGGCCAATTTTCTTATTAAGCCTTTATTTATATATATATATATATATATATATACATGCATGCTGACTTATAGTCTTGGTTGTATGTATTGGAACATTTTTAACAATATTTATAGCGTTCCAATAACTATAAGTGAAAGGTGTAATTAATCAAAAGTTATATATTTTGGTTATTGACAAAGAATTATGACTATTCAAACAATATTATTTGAATAGTTATGTTTAATCAAGAGATATTAGATGAATAATTATGTCTCTTTTAAATATATTATTATTAAAAAAGACACCTATTGAAAGATATCTATATGAAGAGACATGAAAATTTAAATAAATAGGAATGAGATTTCATTTGGAAATCATACCAACAAGTTCTAAAAATTCTTTCTATCTTTCCTTTTTCTTATTTTTACTATATCAAGGATGCTATCTTGCTTTCTTACTGTGTAATTTTCAGGGTATTACAACAGCAGTCAAAGGCAAAGGGTCTGTTGAACTACAATTCACTTCTGGAAAGGTTTTAACCTTGAATGATGTATATTATGTACCACAAATTAGGAAGAATTTAGTGTCTGAAAGTCTGTTAAATAAGTTTGGTTTCAAACTAGTTTTTGAGGTAGATAAGTTCATTCTGTCTAAGGGAGGAATGTTTGTAGGGCAATGATATATGTATGAGAGCATGTTCAAACTCAAAATTATTAATAAGAATAAAAATACTATTTCGCTTATATGGTTGAATCTTCTTATTTATGGTATTATTGATTAGGTCATTTGAATTACAAGAAATTGAATGATATGCATAAATTGGATTTAATTTTTGTTTTAATAATAATATTGAAAATGCAATACATGTATATTGACTAAAATTACTAAAAATTCTTTCCCTAAGGTTAAAAGGAAAACAAAATTGCTTGATTTGATACATAGTGATTTATGTAACATGCATAATACTCCTACATTAGGTGGAAAGAAATATTTTGTTACTTATATTGATGATTATTCTAGATATTGCTATATATATTTATTGTATTCAAAAGATGAAGCGTTTGATAAATTTAATGTTAATAAATCTGAAGTTGAATTTCAGTGTGAATCATTTATTAAGTGCTTAATATCGAATAGAGGTAGAGAATACTATAATCCAAATTATTTTGAATTGACTAGAATTATCCATCAAGTTTTAGCCCCTTACACACCACAACAAAATGGTGTTGTTGAAAGGAAAAATAGTGTCTTGACTGAAATGCTAAATTCAATATTATCATATTCAGGTCTTGGGCAAGGTTTTTTGGGAGAAGCTGTTATAACGGCTTGTCATTTATTGAGTAGAGTTCCTAATAAGGAAACTAAAATAACCCCTATAAACAATGGAAGAAAAGGAAACCAAATCTTAATTATTTGAAGTTTTGGAGTTGTAGAGCTATTGCCAAAGTTCCAACACCTAAACATAAAAAGTTAGGTCAAAGAGGAATTGAATGCTTATTTATAGGATATGCACACAATAACAAGGCATATAGGTTCATTGTAACAACCCGTTTTTCAGTGGTGTCAGAAACAGTGATTTCCAAACCATACTTCTGACGTATGAGTCCATAAATATTATTTATTTAATATTTATGAGGTCATTAGTGTCATATTAAATTTTGGTCTAGAAATTTTAATGTTTGGTTAATTAATTAAAGAAAAAAGATTAAATCATAAAGACGATAAAAATTAATTGGTATTGATTATTATTAGCTAAAATGTTTAAATAGTTAAAGTGAGAGGATCTTTATGGTAATTTGTCCATAAATGGTGATAGAGGACAACATTAGGTGAATGTTAAAATGAAATTTCAATTAAAATAACGTTAAAATAAAAGAAATAAAACTTAAAACATAAAAAAAAGAAAAAGAAACATCATCTTCTTTTATCTCTTGTGACTGAAACTATGGAAATAAAAGCTCGAAGCATTTGGTGTTGTTTGGTTGCATGTAAGTGTTATTTTTTTCAGTTTCTCGTAAATTTTATGTTTTTGAAATCGTTGTAGATTAAACTAACTAGCTTAGGGGCTAATTTGTGAAGTTGTCAAAGTTTGGAAATTTTACCGTTGTTGTTGAAACTTTTTAATTGCTAATGTTTTGACTGGAAGCTTGATGAGCTAGTTTGTAAAGTAATTTGTATAGATTTTAAGTTAAAGGATTTAACTAAAAGCATGTGAAATTTGGAAGGGTTTTATTGAAAAAATTCAGAATTTGAAGTCTATTTTAGATGGTTAAAGGTTCGGCTAATTTAGTTATTTGAGATAATTGTGAAAATAGGCTTGTTTTAATATTAGGGATTAAATTGAATAAAGTGTAAAGGTTTAGGGTAATTGTGAAAAAATTGTAAGTAGGAAGGAATATGTACTAAATTGATTATTATATGAAATTGTAGCTAATTAATGAAATAAATTATTTTATAGATCAAGAACAAGTAGATAACCAAGGAAAAGAAAAAGTTGTTGAATAATCCCTGAACTTTCATTGTCTTTGCAGTTTAGCCCTAGTAAGTTCGTACGGTTTAGTTTAAATTAATTTGAAATGTTATATTGATGTTGTGTTATGGTTGTTGGATATTTTAGATATAATTGGACTGTTATAATTTGTTGTGAGTCGAGAAAGTAAATGATTTAAGTATTATTAATACAATGATTTATCGAGCCTGGATGAACGTAGGATAGGATACATTTGACATGCCAACAGGTTTTAATGCGCACGGTACTGGTTTTGACTTGTGATGAGATGGTGATTATTGACATGTTTCTGTCCACTGAATATACCGAAGTCTAGCATTTGTTGTGGACTATCATATTATATTTACAGTGATTCTGGTGTGTTATTGGGCGTGGATGTATAGCCTACGGGCTTGGCACTTGGTGCCCAGGCGTGTTCTCGGTTAATTAAACTCTTTTGAGCATTCTGGTGTGTTATAGATGGTTAACTATGAATCCATTTCCGTTTATATCGTTCATCGGGCAGTTTTTAATGATTATATGTTTCGTTATTAAATCTTATAAATGTTTACTTGATCATCTGAAGGTATAAAGTGAGTTGATATTGAATGATCTATTATGATCGATCAAATTATACAATATGTGTATAGACAGAAAGACTCACCTGTTGAATGATTGTGGTTGACAAGATTATCGTTTATAAACGATTATTATGATTAATATATTTATATGGTAAGTTTATTGTTTCAACCGTTAGTGAAGCTTACTCGTGTTTTTTCCTGTTCCTTATAAAAAAAATGTTTTGTGGAGTCGGGCAATTGGATCAACTTGAAGATCACACTATCCAGATGCATTTTGGTAGATTTTGATATGTTTATTTTGGGTTATATGGCATATAATAGGTGTGTTTATATATGTTTGGATACTTATTACAAATGTTATGTTTTAAGCTTGGTATTAGCTTACTTGTGTATGTGCCTTTAATCTTGGTGTGAATATGTTCATATAAAGTTGTTTTGGCAATTTGATAGAAACCTTATGTAAGTGTTTGAATCATGGTATGAATGAATGTGAATGAATAAGAAGAAATGGTAAGTTTGACATGAGTTTTATATATGAACTTATGAACTTGAATGAAAATTAGTTTGGTGTGACATGTGAATTGAGGTTGATAATTGAATTGTGGTGTCAATGAGAACACATTGGTTACACACTTAGGTTGAATGTTTTGGCATGTTTTAGACTTGTCTAAATGTGTTTTTAAAGTATAGAAATGATTTATTTTGATTTGGCTTGGTACCTAAGTTTTGGATGAAAGTTTGCCTTATTTTGAAAGCTTTTTAAGGTGCACATAACCTGAGACACGGGTTGTCACACGGTTGTGTGCCTTATTAATTTTAGGTGCAGGATTTTTCACACGGTCACAGTTAGTTACATGGTCTGAGCACACGGATGTGTGGAGTAGCCACACGGGCGTTGAGGTAGCCACACGGTCATGTTTGAGGCCGCACGGGCTGGTCTCTTTCACACGGCCGTGTGACCCCTGTTGCCAAAATTTTCAAAAATTTTAATGTTTTTCTGTTTTGATTCAAATTAGTCCTTGATTGTTCCCAAACTATTTTTAGGGTCCCGTAAGCTTGTTTTAAGGCCCGTAAATGTTATTTTTCTATGAATGAAATGCATATTTGAATGTTGTTATTTAAATTAATAAATGAATAGTTTAGTGATGTACATTGTTTTGATATGTGTCATAATACTTCGTAACCTTGATCCAGCGATAGAGATGGATTAGAGGTGTTACAATCATGGTAATTGAACTAAATGATTCAATTTCAATTAATATTGTTATTGAATCAAGAAATGTTATTTTGAATAAAATAGATTTAATTCTATTTCAGGACAATTACATTCACAACAATTAATTCATTCTTCAAATGAGAATGAGATTCCATTGTAACAAATTGATAATAATGATGAATCTTATCAAGAATTAAGAAGTAAAATGATTAAAAGGTCAAAGATTTTGGACCAGATTTCATTATGTTCCTTGTAAAAGGAAAATGTGAAAATATAGGCAATAAAATACTTTATTGTTATAATACAGAATCTAATCCTATTACGTTTGAAGAGGCAATGAAATCTCAAGACTCTGATTTTTGGAAAGAAGTAATAAATGATGAGATGAATTCAATAATGGGAAATCAAATTTGGATCTTAGTTAATCTTCTACAAGGTTCCAAACCAATAGATTGTAAATGGATCTTCAAAAAGAAAATGAAGGTCGATGGAACCATTGATAAATTTAAAGCAAGGTTGGTAGCCAAATGTTTTACAAAAAAAACAAGGTATTAATTACTTTTATTTCTATGCTTCAGTAGCAAGAATTGCTACGATTAGACTCTTAATATCACTTGCCTTAATGTATAATTTGATTGTTCACCAAATGAATGTTAAAACTATATTTTTAAATGGTGAATTGGAAGAGGAAGTGTACATGAAACAACCGAAAGGATTTATTGTTCCAGGACAAGAGCATAAGGTATGTAAGCTTGTTTGCTATGTAAGCTTGTTTGATTGTTAAATCTCTATATAAGCCTAAACAAGCACCAAAGCAATAACAACAAAAATTTAACAAGGTTGTTCTAGCTAATGGTTATAAAATAAATGAATCCTATAAGTGCATATATAACAAATTTGACAATGGAAAACGTGCCATAATTTTCTTATATGTATACAACATGCTCATATTTGGCACAAATAGAAAACACAAAGAAATTCTTGTCAAACAAATTTGTTATAAAGGGTATGGGTATAGCATATGCTATTCTTGGGATTAAAATAATCCGAGAGGAAAGCACTATAGCATTATCACTATCACATTACATTGAAAAGGTGTGTAAAAAGTATGATCTTTTCAATTTTATACCAACATCTACACCCATGGATCCTCAAATAAAATTAGTATCTAATGCTGGTAGGAAAATTGATCAATTGAAATATGCAAGTCTAATTGGTTGTCTTATGTACATAATAATTTATACAAGACCAAATATTGCATATGTTGTTGGAAAATTAAGTAGGTACACAAGTAATCCAAATAGTTTACATTGACAAACTTTGAATATAGTACTTAGGTACTTAAAGAAAACTATTAACTATGAGTTGTGTTATAATGGATATCCTTCAGTTTTAAAAAGATATTCAGATGCTAGTTGGATTACAAGTTTGGAAGATCATGCTTCTACTAGTGGATTGATCTTCATTCTTGGTGGAAGAGTCATTTCTTGGTGTTCCAAGAAACAAACATGTATTACTGATTCCACCATGGTAGCAAAATTTATTGCATTACTCACTGTATCTAAAGAAGCAGAATGGTTAAGAAATTTGCTTTGTGATGTACCTTTATGGCCTAAACCAATTTCACTTATTTCTATCCATTGTGATAGTGAAACTACTCTAGCAAAGGCATATAACCAAGTATATAATGAAAAGTTTAGACACATTGGATCAAGACATAACTATGCTCAATAATTAATCTTTAATGGGGTGATCACTATTAATTATGTAAGGTCAAGTGAAAATTTGGCGGATCCTTTACCAAAAAGTCTTGTTAGAGATGTAGTCAACAAGACCTCAAAGGGGATGAGACTCAAGCCCATTAATTAGAGTCACCCGTGATGGAAACTCGACTCAACGCTTGGTATAACGTCAAGTCTTGAGTTCAATGAGACAAAGTACATCATTAGCATGTCATTACTAGCACTATAAATAAATTCACCCTAAGATTAATGTGCTAGGTACCCGTAATGATAAATGAAGGATGAGTAATATTCTATTAGTAGATCCATAACATAAATATGTTATAGTATTATAATTATGAGAGCACTCTTGATGGGATCTACCTATGTGAGTGGAACTGTGGTCGCTTCTAGGAGCTTAAGGGCTTGGCTCTGACAGCACTCATGAAAAGAGGACACAAACACATGGCCATAATAGTGTCATTGGATGCTATACATTGATCGATGTTGAATTCATTGTGTGAGATGTGTTCGGTTAATCAAATAGGATAACTAGTTCAAAACTTAGTCTACCATGTAATTTCGATTAACTTTAACATGTTTTCACTAAATGAAGGTTCAATTGTAAGACACATTCATTTATGCAATTTGATTATCAAGAATATCAAAATTTAAAATATTTTGAAAATGGGGAGATTATTGGAACATTTTTAACCATATTTATAGTGTTCCAATAACTATAAATGAAAGTACGTAATTAATCAAAAGTTATATCTTTTGGTTATTGACAAAGAATTATGACTATTCAAACAATATTATTTAAATAGTTATGTTTAATCAAGAGATATTAGATGAATAATTATGTCTCTTTTTAAAGAAATTATTATTCAAAAAAGACACCTATTGAAAAATGTCTCTATGAAGAGAAATGTTACTGATTTTTTTTGTTATACATTGCTTAGTGCTTAGTGGATTATTTTCGTTTTCATTAGTGCAAAATACAAATAGTCATCGGGCTTCATTGTATCTTTAAGATTCATTTGCTTGAAACTCATTTGCACACCGATTATAGGTGGGGGCGAATAGAACCTTAAATATAGTGGTTTGATACACGCCTTGGAACCTTGTCATAGTTCCTCGTTTTCTGTTCTAATTGTTGTTCATGTTTTGTTCGTATATTTGAGATTTTTCTCACCGAAATTTTTATACTAACAATATGATCCCACCAGGTTTAACTTGGGCCAAGTTGCATGTATTGGAATTGCTTTCGCTCTTTTTTACCACAAAATAGGAACATCTCAGCAATGCTGCTTTCCCTTTCTTTTGGTTATGCATATGCCTTCCTGATATCCCACTTCAGTCCTTGGCATCTGCAAACTCAATTTTACGCTCTCCTTTCTACTATATATTGGGAATATTTTGACTTTATAAAAGGCAATTTTCACAAGGGAATTTGTTCCATCTGAAGGGCTAACAGCCACTTAGAAAATGCAAGGATATCATTATTCCCTTCAAATTAAAGTGGCTAGTGATTGATTTATTCAAGGGTTGCATACTCCAATTATGAGCTTTACACTCCTTAATTAAAGCTTACTGCGTGTCACAGCTTATTTCTTATAATCCTGTGAGTGTAAACAATTTTTTGTGCTTCAGTCTCGAATGAATATCAGGACAGAGATTTCTGTTTTAGTGTGTTGTCTGGTTTTTTTCTGCTTGTCGACTTCTGGTTCCCCATCAAATGGTGTCGGCTCTGAAGGTAACATGTGTCCCTTTCTACTGCAATCAAACACATGGTTGTCTCCATAATCTTTATGCATGTATCTGTTTTTTTTTTTTTGGAAAAATTTACAGTAATAGCTTTAATGGGAATAAAAAGCTTCCTGGTTGATCCAATTGGGGTTCTTGAAAATTGGGATGAAGCCTCCCCTGATCCATGCAGCTGGAGTATGGTCACCTGCTCTGCCGATGGTCAAGTTATTGGCTTGTAAGTAGCATTATTTTATGTTGCTTTATAAACCGAGTCCGAGTAACATGGTATTGTTCATGCTCATAGACTGATAATTGGTTGAAATGATTCTGTTGCAGAGGAGCTCCAAGCCAGGGATTGTCAGGTGTTCTTGCACCTTCTATTGGGAACTTGACCAATATCCAGACAGTGTAAATATAAAATGCTTACTACAAAAGTTTTCAGACACTAAAAATAAATGTTATGAGATAAATATATATATATATATATAATTTCTGCAGGCTTCTACAGGACAACAATATATCAGGAAATATACCATCAGAAATAGGGAAGCTTTCAAAGCTTCAAAATCTTGATTTATCCAACAATAATTTCTGTGGTCAAATTCCGACCACCTTTTCTCATTTAAAAAACCTTGAATTCCTGTATGTTCTACTCTTTGATTTGACCCCTTTTGTCTTTTGTTAACATATAAGTGCAATAAGTTTATATAGAATCTGGTAACTGGTTCAGGAGACTGGTAACAATCTTTCTGGAGAAATTCCTGCTTCTTTGGCTAATCTTACTGACCTTCATTTGATGTAACCACTTCATCCTTTTTTTATTTTTCTTTCCACAAGGATTATATCATATATATTATGGACTTTGTTTAATTTTGCAGAGACTTGTCTTTCAATAATTTGAGTGGTAAAGTCCCCATATTCCCTGCCCAAGTATTCAAGTAAGTTCCACTTGTAGTTCAACAATTTCTCCTTTATAAATTAATTTTACTCTTCTGGAAAGTTGAAACTGTTGTTCATTGTTTTAGTTGCTTAAATTGAATTTTTGAGTTGATACAGCATTGAAGGAAACCCTTACCTTTATACCAAAGGAACAGACATGGTGGATAAAGGATCATTGCCCAACTCCAGCAAGGCCAAACTCAACAAATCTGGAATTTTTTATGTTATAACCATACTAATGGTTCCTTATTATTATTCTCACTTGTGGGATTCTTCATTTTTCATATGAATACGTATATTTAATAGAACAACTTTGACAAGCCAGTTTCGATGGGAGAGTATGGATTATTTTTGTATGGTTGGTTTGAAATGAATCTCTTACAGAAACTTCAATTTCTTGGTATACGAGCAAACTTCATTTCTTTTTCTTTTTCTTTTTATCTTCAACAACTCAATGAAAACTATAACATCTATTTTCTTTTTATAAATTATTTCTTCTTGACACAAACAAACAATTCATAACCAAATGCTGGTGTTTAGGCTGTTCCTTTTCTTCAAGTGTTGACAAATCTGCAATTCTTCCTTACTTCACCATTGACAAAGCTATCCGAATTCGTAATATTCCCCAGTTTCACCATTGAATCCGAGAATTGATTGAAGAATGCCACAGGGTCAGCTGCGTATTTTTGGACAAGGCTTTTGGTTTCGATTCCAAATAGGCTGGAGTATAATTCTTGGTCTGAATTAAGCAACCCTTCACCTCTCAAAAGTGTATGGTAAAATGAATTGTCAAAAAGATTCGGTGTAACATTATCCATTGCTGTTACATTGTTGTCTCCTGATCCAATTATTGCAGGACAAACTGATCTCAACTCGCTGAGATACGAATCTGATATCGGATTCTTCCCCGAAGTTGCTTCAAAGTCTCCATAAATTCTAGCGCGAAAGCTCTCACAACGTGCCATTCCAATGGTGTGAGCCCCTGCAAGTAATTCACATACGCAGTACCATGAACAATCAAGTCTCAGTTGATTACTCTCCAAAAATGTAAGTAACAAGAGCTTACCGGACAGAGCCACCATGTCAGTGACTGAGAGACCTTGATAAAGAAATTTAGCTATAATACTAAGAAGACCCTCATTTGCAGAAGGAATGTTTTCCATAGCTAGATCATAGCTAGCCGTTTTCGAATCCTTTCTTCCCACGGGTACATGCCAGTAAGGTCCACCAACCTGCAATCAATTGGATAATAAAAATGAGAGCAAGTCAAGAAGTAAGAAATTAGAAAATGTTATCAAGTGTTATAAGGCATTTTAAATACCAGGATAACAGCATCTCTGGCTGCAATGGTGAGGATATCAGCACAAGAAACAATCCCAGGACACTCGGATTCAAGCTTGTTCTTGATTTTGTCAATGATTCTGAAACCCTTTAGAGAGTTTAATCCATTGGTTGAAGCTTTCTTTTCTCCTTGCAACTCGATTGTATCATCAAGCAAAATTGACCCATCACAGCCCTGAACGAAACAGTCATGAAAATGTAATCGAAGAATGAAAGCTGCATTGCGAGGATCGGAGAGGACATGACACTCCATTTCCTTCTTCACAATATCAAACACATTAGGACATGTTGATTTGTAATAATCCAATGTCAAAGGAGGGTCAGTTGCAGCCATAGTGGAGCTGAAAATGGAAATACAAATCAAAAAAAGGAAGCATTGGAGACTAATCGCCATTCTTTGATATCCAAGCTTGAATGAGTGGGTCAAGAAAGATAAAAGAGTGGGGGGAAACAGGTGGGACTTGGAACATATATAATGAAGCTTTACCTTCTGCCATAGCTGTTTGAGTATATAGTATGAATTTGTGTAAATTAAAGTCAAGAGAGGATACAACTAATGTTGGCATGGTTGGTGGGTGCTCTAAACCATAAGTTATTTAACCCAGACACACTTTCAAAGGTCTTTTGGTAAAAAGGCTTGTCGTAATCTAAATTAACAAAAGGAAATTCATATGATATGATGTAATATTTTTTGTATCTGTTATGCAACACATTTAAATTGGTTCAACTTATTAGGTTAAACCAAAATAGGGGTAAATTCAAGGTTTATTTAGTTAAAAGAATACTATAATATATAATCACATTTAAAATTTATAGTCAGCATCTACTATTTAATGGACCTACAGAATACGTAGCATTAAATACTTTAACAAATAAAAAAAAGTGAAAATAGTCCTTTTTCTTTTATCTATCCAGCAATCTTATGATTTTTATTTTTGTCATCAAAGTTCAATTTGCACGTTATGGCCCTCTGGCATTTTAGCTTCAGAAACAAGAATAATATAGAACAATCTTTCTTGTATTTTCATTTTTCCCTTGCTTTTTCCATGAAGATGGAAAATTATGCAAAATGGCGATTCTTGATTCTTGAAGTGCAAGAGATTAGTACCACGTGCAGGAAGCAATTCATCAATCAAGTCCAAATATTAAAATTTATGAAGTATTACAGTATCGCAAGAATGTAAAATCGGTAAAAACAATATGAAGGTACTTGTATTAAGAGTCAAATTACATTTTATTTCATTAAAATATTCATTTGATTAAAATTTCCTTCATTTATATAGTTAAAAACTAAAGTGGACGACATATTAACTAGACAATTATACATTATATGCCATGTGTACCTCATGTCAACGCATAATGAGCAATTTTTAACAATAAAATCAATAAAATTTTTAATAGAAATTTATTTTTGATTCAATGCGAAGAACTAATTTACTCATTTTCTTAATACAAAAATAAAATACAATCCGACTCTAATATAAAGACCTCCACGATTGTTTTACCTGCAAAAGCTTTACATAACCATGTCACTCCAATTTTTTGACAAAAACGTATTTAATTTTGTATAATTATTTGATAGATGAAAAATTTTAACTACACGGGTTGAAATTTTACCACAAATAGTGTTGAGATTTTACCTCATGTTTACCATTCAATCACCCTTTAATTTTTTTTTAAAAGAAATTGTCATGTCCAAATAATGAACCTTGTGACAAGGTTCAATTAGAAGACCTTCATTTCCTGTATAGATGGCAACAGGTCCATAGGAGACGAATGCTTTCAGTTTACTGGGAATATCCAGCTTTATATGCTTCCTTCACAAAAATTGAAACAGAGCATAGAGCCACTCAAAACATATATATCTTCTAAAGTTCCAAAACAAGTTCAAAAGCTTTTTATAAATTCAACTTAACAGATATGACAAATCACTCTCATACAGCTCTTTCAAAACTAAAACATAAAGTTTCATAAAGCTATAATTTTGTTTTTTTGGTGAGTGAATCAAAAACCTTGTTCACTATGTATACATTTCAGTATCATAAGGCTGATGCTTAATTAGATTGAACCTTGCGCATTGATCCTGCATCTCTTGTGTTAAGCTCAAGTCCAAGCTAGGCAGCACATTCCTTTGCAATAGCGATCTAATCAGAGCCACCACAGAACTACTGAATTCAGGCCATGAAACACACAATGTTCCCTTTGTTTTCTTTAATTGGCATCGACTTAACAGAGCAGCAGCCAAGCCATCAATCATACTACCTGATGGAAAATAGTCTAAACCCTTTAGAAGGGAAGAAGCTACATTGCTACCACCCAATCCTTTTCTTTCGGCTAACGTCTCCAGCTTAAACGCATACGTTTCATCCGGTGAGAGCTTTCCCCTGAAGTTCTGGCTCTGAATTGAATCCAAAATCAAAAGTCTGTCAGGAACAATGTCCTCGCCAATCAGCAGCCTCGCAACAAGGTGAGATCTCTCTGCAGAAACACCATGTTGAACTGATACAAGCAGAGTAGATTTATCCCCATTATTCAGGGAATAAATGTTGCAAGTTTTGTCTCTGAAAGAGGGTTCGACAGAGAGGCCGGAGAAAGGGACCTCAGGTAGGATAAGACTTCCAACTAATGTCTTAGGTGACAAATGGTGGAAGATATACAAAGATGGTGAAGATAATGCAACGATGAGGAGAGATGGGCGAAGGGGCTTTTCAGGCTTAGGAATAGAAAACACAAGGAATGGCGACGCAAGAGATGGTGATGGAAGTATAAAGTTGTTAAGATCTTCCTGAAAGAATCTAGATGGTGGGGGGATTTCTGTTATGACATCTTCCATTTTTACAATTTAAAGCTCAAGCTCTGCGCACTAGCCAATTAAGCAAAACAGAAATATTATCAGTATCAATCTCCAGATCTCAGGGAGATAAAGAAAACAGTTGAACCTAGTTCTCTAGCCAAAATGTACGAGGTTAATAAAATTTCAAAATTTCAACAAAGATAATAAATGTCTAAGTAATAAAGTTCATTGCTTTTTTAGTTAGAATAAACTATGAACATCATCATTTGGCATTTCTCAGAAGGATGGATAGTCCAACATCAATGAAATTTCATAGCATACTTCACTAAACCAGTAAAAAGTCGGTTACTTCCATAATCAACCCTAATGTAATTTTCAACCCCTTACAGTCATTAAATCACCCTTTTTCCCCTCATTCAAAGAAACCCAAATTTCCTTAGTGTCATTTTGTCAAATATTTCACATGCATAACCCAGGAACACGCAAAAATAGACAACTTCATTTGCCTAAGCAAGAAATCTATCCAACAATAACTGCAGTGATTTGCTTACAGCTCAGACCTTCAAATAAAGCAACTAATTTTTAAAAAAATATGTATGAAACAAGAATTATGAACTAAGACAGATTAAAAAAATCCCTTACAGAAGAGGCATAAACAAAGGGACTTACCGTTTAGGAAAGACTTAGTTGGGAGGAAGAGCGGTATGTTTTTCACCTCAGATGGGCAGAAAAAAAAGGAAAGTTAGTGAGCACTGACCTCTTGGGCAAGTTACGTTTTTTAACTCGTTTGTTTTAGGCTCTACTGTCTCTCCTCCTTCCAAGAACCTGATATGGCCCAGACCATAATGCCATCTGACACCCAAATTTGACGAAGCTTTTGTTTTAGATTTTTGCACAGGCCCAGTCTTAATTTTTCTTGGTAAGATTGTAGTTTATAAGGGTAAACTACATCATTAGTAACTAAACTATGGGTAAGTTTTTATTTTGGGCATTAACATATTCAAAAGTTTTCATTTGAGTCACTGAGCTATTAAAATTGATGCTATATGGCTTTCTCTGTTCACACTGCCTAGACCAATCAAAAGCTCGCTTTTTCTTTCTTTTCCATGAGAAAGCTTTGGACGTCATAAACCTGTGAACCAAAATTCAAACAACTTTTTTTTTGATATCTAACACTGATCATTACATCGACGTTGATCTAAGGTATGTTCATTTATCCACCGTGCCAATCATCGATTTGTTGTTTGGAGCTCACTGGTGGAACTTTAAAAAAAAACTTAATAGTCCAATGACTTAAATAAAAACTATTGAATAGTTCAGTGACTTAAATGAAAACTTCCAAATAGTTTAATAACCTAATTATAAATTTTTTTAATTAAGTGACCAAAACAATAATTTAATGTTTGAATTTAATGTTTAGTATCTATACTTTAATATTATATAATTTGTTTCCTCTACATAATATCGAAATAGTTGACACCCTTAATTATTATGGTCAAAATGTTTAGGTTTAATTCTTTTTAAAAATTCACATAACCATTTTAATCGAAATAATTAATAATGTTAAGTATTTGGACTAACTAATGTCGTTATGAAGTAGAGGACCAAATTATGTCAAATTAAAATATAAAGACCAAATCTCAAAAGTAAGCATATTAGAGAGTTTGGGCGTAATTTTACCATAATTTATAATAATTAAAAATATTATGTCATTAATTACTCCAAATAATTAGAACCGTTAATAATTTCGATAGTTGATGTGATTTAAAAAAAATACACCTATTCTAACTCATTATGCTAAAATCTATTGTAAAATAAAAGAGATGGAGAGAGTAAAGAACAAAGAAATTATGGGAAGCAATAGAGAATGTATTTTATTGATCAAAGAGATTATTACAATACTTCTTCAAAGTCTCTATTTATAGGCATAAGAAGTATAAATGAAGTAGAGATCTAATTCTAATGACTATTAGAATTTAAAGTACATCAAAACTTATCTTAATCTTGATGGACATCCACTTAATAAGATATTCATAACACTCCCCCTTGGATGTCCATTGGTAGATAATGTGTCTCGTTAAAACCTTATTAGGAAAACCCCTATGGGATTTTAAAGTACGACTCTTTATGTGGTAACTATACCATAAATGTTGATAGTGGAATATGATGGCTTGGTATTATTGAAATTTGTAATGTTTTTAAAGATTATAAAAGTAATAATTTAGTAAATAAATGATAAATTAAGTAAACTAAAGTAAATGTATCATCTTTTTCCATCATCTTCAACCAAATTTTCAAAGGAAAGAAAGCCATTAAAGCTTTTTAGGTTTGGCCATGGTATCCTTGGGTGCATGGTATGTACTTTTGCCCCATTTTTAATGATTTCTATGTTTTTGGGATCGTTGTAGCTTAATCTAACTAGCCCAGGGACTAATTTGTGAAACTGTCAAACTATTAGGGTTTTTCCATTAATGAATGTGTAAGAGTTTTGATGATTTATAGAAGAAAATGATTAGTTTTTGATAGATAAACAACTTTTGTTAAGTGATTTTTTGATGAAATTGTCAAATAGGGATTAAATTGAAAAATAGAAAATTTTACATGGTGAAATTGTGAAATAAATGAAATATAGGGCTTTCTAGGGACCTATATGAAATTTGGCTATAGTGGGTTGAGGATGAATTGCATGAATTTTCATTTTTATGAGTTAGGGACTAAATTGAAAAGAAATAAAAATATAAGGGCAAAATTACAATTTCAAATGGTTCAACGGTATTCTAAATGGTTCAATGGGCATGACTTGAAAAGAGGACTGTAAGAGTTCGATATGAATTACGACATAATCACATATGAATTCCATTGAAATGGTAATACATGATATATTGACGGTTGATATGGATGATATATGAATTTGATACATGATAAAATGTTGTGCTCATCCAAGATCATATTGCCTATGTTATATGTTTAAATGGCTAACATGTTTGGTGTAGATGCTTAGGCTTTGGCCAAATTGTGGTTGGAATATGCCATGTTAACTTACCTATTATGTGATTAAATGGTAAGTTGTATTTTACATTATATGAACTTACTAAGCAATTATGCTTACTCTGTGTTATTTTTTGTGTTTCATAGTGAATCGAAAGCTCATTCGGGTTAGAAGATTGTCAGAGTTATATCACACTATCAATCAGCTATATCGGTACTTTTTGATGTTTTAAGTTTGGGTATAATGGCATGTATAGGTATTTTGGTTATTAAAATAGCCATTTGGTTTGGCTTGTGTTATGGCATTTTGATGGTGTAATGGAATTTGTTTTGGCATGTATATAAATGACCTTAAAATGGTTGATATTTTGCTTATTATGTTGAATGATGGAAGATGGAATGATAATCTAAAAGATGCATATTGTAAATGGTCTTATGATAGGTTTCAATGTGGTGGTTTGATACTTTTATTTTGGAGGATATTTATGTGGTTATTTGGTGCTAGTTTTGACTGGCATATTTGGCACCATTTGGTGTGTTTTGGTAAATAAATCAACGGTTTGTGTTTATGCAAACTTAGTTAGAAGTTAGTTGATTAATTTGGCCAATTTGAATATATGATTATACATGTTAAATGTTGTCATTTGGGGTGCCTTTGGGCATATTGGTTGTATGCTTGTATACCATATTTGGATAGCTTGATTATACATGATTTTGGTGCCTTTTGATGGCTTGTATGTATGTGCAAAAGTAATTGTAGGTATATGCTAGGATGGGTGAGAAAAATAGCTTGAAAATGACCTATTTTTTGTCCACATGAGCAGAGGCACGGGCGTGTGTCTCAACAATGTGTGAGACATGGCCAAACAACACGCTTGTGTGTCTCCTGTAGCTTTCAAAGGGTTACAAGTCAAGCTGTTATACGGCCTGACACATGGACGTGTAAAGATATTTTGAGGGGTACACAGCCTAGCACACAGGCGTGTAGCTTGGCCGTGTGACCCAAGTCAGTGAGTTACACGGGCACGGACACGGGCTGGGACACAACCGTGTGTCCTTACTTCGAATGTCCACACGGCCTGAGACATGGTCGGGCCACAAGGTCGTGTGACCCCTGCAGTTTTGGAAATTTGAACTGTTTTCTAAAAAATTCTATGAGTTTTTTTATTTAGTCTTGACTTGCCTCAAATGTGTTTTTAGGGCCTCGAGGGCTCGTATAAGGGACAATATGTATGTTTTGAATTGGTTTTGTTATGATTATTTATATGATTTGAAATGTTTGAAATTTGTGTTCGTTAAATTGAAAACTCCAATAATGCTCTGTAACCCTAGTCTGGCGACGGATACAGGTTAGGGGTGTTGCAGTCTCGATAAAAACCTTTACCAGGAAAACCCAATAGGACAGAACCTTAGTTAAAGGAAAAGAATACAACTTGTTTTTAGACTCCCCCTAATGGAAACATTATATTACATCTTTGAGTTGACGCATTCCAATCTTGTGTAGTATTCTGTCAAATTTTGAAATCGGCATGCCATAGTAAAAAGATCTGCAAATTATCACTAGAACGAATTTGTTGAACATTTATATCACCTCTTTTCTCAAGATCATGGGTCAAGAATAATTTTGGTGAAATATATTCCGTTTTGTCACCTTTTATGTAACCACCCTTCAATTGAGCTATACATGTTGCATTATCTTCGTATAAGATAGTTGACATCTTTTCTTGTAAAGACAAATTACACATCTTCTGGATATGTTAGGTCAATAACCTTAGCCAAAAACATTCTCGACTTGCCTCATACATTGCAATTACTTTTGTATGATTTGAAGAAGCGACAACTAATGTTTGCTTTATTGGACGCTATGATATGGTAGTACCCCCATATGTAAATAAATATCCTATTTGAGATCAATCTTTATGTGGATCCAATAAATAACCAACATCAACATAGCCAACTAATAGAGATTTTGAATTATTTGAACAAAATAATCTCATATCAGTGGTCCTTCTGAGATATTCAAATACATGTTTAATTCCATTCTAATGTCTATATGTTGGAGAAGAACTAAGTCTTGCTAACAAGTTTACAACGAAAGTTATATCAGGTCTTGTGTTGTTTGGAAGATACATCAATGCCATTTAGATATGATACTTCAAGACTAAGAAAATCTTCATCATTCTCACAAGGACAAAATTCAATCTAACGATCATACAACCATCGAGGTACTCAATGGATGCACTTTATCCATGTAAAATTTCTTTAATATCTTTTCCATATAAATTGACTGATGGACATGAATTCCATCTTTTAAATGCTCAATTTGCAGGCCAAGACAAAACATTATTTTTCTAAGATCTTTCATCTCAAATTCTTTCTTTAAATAATTTACTGCATTTTGAATCTCTTCGGGAGTTCTAATAATATTTAAATCATCAACATAAACAATAATTATCATAAAATATGATCTAGACCTTTTTATACAAACATATGGATAAATTGGATCATTTTTATAACATTCTTTCAACAAATATTCACTAAGACGATTGTACCACATACGTCCAGATTGTTTTAATCCATATAAAATTTTGTTTAGTCTGATTGAGAAATTTTCCATAGAAACTCTGTATCCTTCTGAGATTTTAAATCCTTTAAAGATTTTCATATAAATTTCACTATCAAGTGTACTATGCAAATAGTATGTAACAACATCCATTAGACGCATGTCAATTTTTTCACGTACTGCCAGACTAATAAGACACCTAAACGTGATTGCATCCACCACAGAAGAATATGTCTCTTTGTAATCAATTTCGGGCCTTTGCGAAAATCCTTATGCTGCAAGTCGAGCTTTATATCTTATGGCTTTATCAATTTCATTTCGTTTTCACACAAATACTCATTTATATCATACAGGTTTTACATCTTTAGGTGTTTGGGTTGTATGTCTAAAAACCCCACGTTTAGAAAGTGAATTCAATTTTACTCGAATTGCTTCTTTCCATTTTGGTCATTCTTTTTTATTTTTATATTCCTTAATAGATTTAGGCTCAAGATCTTCATTTTCTTTTGTTATTTCAATAACAACATTATAAGCAAAATTGTTGTCGACAACTACATTTTTTTCGGTTCCATTTTTTTGTATTGACATAACTGATCGAGATATCTTTATTTTCATCATTTTCATTTTCACTTTTAGGTACCTTAATCTCTTCTTAAGTTTTATAATTAGTTATGTCATAGGTCTTTTCAAGAACCCCCCGCCTCCACTATATGACCTTCTTGATTGTTTGCTCATTTTCTTTTATAAGGATTTTATCTTTGGAACAAACCGGTCTTCCACGCTTCAGGCGTGGATTACTTTCTTTTGCACTAACAGTTTGCCTTATTAGGGCATCAATTCGTATTGGAGCATTTTCAGCTGGTATGTGAGATTTAATGAATCTGGCAGTTGATTTGTAAAACAAATTATCTGTTGAACTTCTGGTTCACATTGCTTTGTATGAGGATCTTAGACATTGATAATTCATTTCAAGTATTTTATTAATTCAACTTTTTTTTCTCTCCCCCTAACATTGGGAAAACTGACAACTCATGTTATAACTAAATCTTGAATTAATAGCTCAAAAATATTTAACAATATAAGGAGACTCATATAAATATACATTCTCAATCTCTTATGATGACCCATCTTTGTGTGTTGTGGTAGAGCAACTGGAACATATACCAGACATCCAAAAATTGTAAGATGGAAATATTTGGCTATTGACCAAAAATCAATTGTAATTGAGAGTATTTATAATTGATTGGCTTTATGCGTATAACATGTAAATCAATACAATCTCATGCTGAAATATGAAGTTTTGTTCTAATAAGTAATGGTTTAGCTATTAGTTGGAGGCATTTGATAAACGATTCAGCTAAATCATTTTATGTGTGAACATGAGTTAAAGGATGTTTAACTTTTATCCCGATTGACATACAATAATTATTGAAAGCTTGTGACATAAACTCACCAACATTAGCAAGATGAATTGTTTTAATTACATAATCTGAAATTAATCATTTAAACAAGCAATCTCGCAAATGACAGGTTGCGAGTTGATAATGCATGTGATTATTTTCTAGATGCTTCTATTAAAATCATATAATATCAAAATCATCCACATGGTGGATTAATGTGCCCATATTCATTTCAGAGATGCAAGATATTAAATCTCAACCTTAGCCAATGAGTTTGTAATAATCAATTATAATTGAGAACAAGTAACATATAAGAATTCTTTAAATTAAATAATCTTCTGGTTTTTTAATAAATGTCTATATGAATTCTCAATTAATTTTCACATCATATATAATCCAGGATGGTCTAACTGTCGCGCCAAATAGTAAATGTATTTGTATCAAGAAACTTCGGTTTACTTTAACATGTTTTCAATTGTACTAATAATGTCAATATAAATTTTGACAATTGATAATTTTATCGTTATTCTTTTATTTTGTATACACATATAAGCAATATTGTGACATTTACTTCTATAAATGTCTATATCAATGTGAAGTCCATAATATTATTAACTCAATAAAAGAAATATAATTTGCAAACAATTATTTACAATATTCACTTGTGAATATGCCAAAATCTTCAAATGTTCAAATTGACATTAATAATCAAAAGTGGTTATACAATTTGTTATATTTATTGCAAACATTCACTTTAAGTTTGGACAATAATGTAAGCATATATCATATTCCTTACCAATAAGATTATATAGATATCATTCGTTTCAAGGAATGATTAATTAGTATGAATCATTATTCATTTTGTTCTAAGAATGAACATTAACAACATTTCAAACCATCCATATTCTTTTTATTTATTTGTCAATAATGACAAGAGGTTCCATTTATAATTGTTATATATTGCTACATTCACTTGAGAAATGGATCAAAATTAGTGAAACAAATAATTGATTATTTTGTTTGGTCTTAAGAAGGCATTAGATCAATCCAAAATACTTTTAAAGCCCTTTTCACAAGAGTTTTAATCATTAATTAACTAGAAAGAAATAACCAAGTCATGCATGGAGATTATTGCAAATCAAATGTAAGGACAAAACTAACATTTAAAATATCAAACCCGATATAATGCTAGTGCCAACAAAAATTCATAAACCATTGCATACATGTATGAAATTTACTTCAAAATCATACATATCATGTTCACTAAAACTTTTCCATTTATAATTGCTCATATGATTTCTCTAAATCATTAACAAATATAAAGTGTATGAACTACCTTTAACAACTTTACGAAAGTAACAAGTTTACTGGGTTGTATAGTAAGAAAATATAAGGCATTTACAAAATCAAACCACACGAGTTGTTTTAATGCTTCTTATCAAACAACAATTGGTTAATACAAATGAGATTCATAAAATGCAAGCGGTCAAATTAATATAGTAGTTCTCATTTTTAATTTTATGAAAATGTTTTCAACCAAAAGAATTCAAGAATTAAAATGACAACAATTAAACTTGAAATTCAATATTAGAACCAACCCAAAAATCAATTTAGACATTCCTCAAAAATTTGTCTTTAGAACTACGCTTGTATGAGTATTGAAAAATTTCAAATTGTATAACCAAAATAATAAGACATTAAAGGAACGTAACCTATATTCAAACTAAATCAAATTTGAACAATCATAAATTTCATAAGTTTATCAACACAAATTTACATACTAATATGTTTTTAGCCTAATACATTATTTAATTATAAAACCTACTATATCACCATAAAGAAGTCAATCAATGTTCATTTTCATGAATAAATAAGATGTTTGAAACCATAATTAACCCATAGAACCAAAACTTCAAATAAAATCATCTCAAATATTTAAACCATATATCAAATTGATTTAATATTTAAAGATGCTATTATTGAGAAAAGTGTAAAGATAGAGATCTAATTAAGTTGATGTACCTTTGTTGTTCAACGAAGTCTTGATGATTTTATCAACAAGTAAGCAAATTTAAACTCTAATAGTAGACTTTGAATCCAATCAAAATTTATCAATAGCAAACTTTGAGAATGAATCTTATTTCACAATTTCTTATAGATAGATATATCAAATCCTTCACCATCCTTAATAACATAAAAATAAAATAAGTTAATCAAAATAATTATTGTAACACCCCTAACCCGTATCTGTCGCCGGAATAGGGTTACGTAGTATTATCATAAAAATGTAACTTAAATCATTCATTTCAAAACATTTCATAAATCATATCATAACCCATTCAAACGCATGCATATCATCCCTTATTCGAGCCATCGAGGCTTTAGAAACACTTTAAAAAATGATTCGGGACTAAATCGAAAACATATGAAACCTTAAGGAAAAACTTAAAAAAATTCAAACTGCAAGGGTCACACGGTTGAGACACACGCCCGTGTCTAAGGCCATATAACTCTCAAAATAGGGACACACGGCCGTGTCCCAGCCCGTGTCCGTGCCCGTGCCCGTGTAACTTTCTGACTTGGGTCACACAGCCAAGCCACACACCCGTGTGCCAGGCCGTATAACTCTCGAAAAACAACTCTTAAAATCTACAGGAGACACACGGTCGTGTTGCATGACCGTGTGTCACACATGACTAAGACACACACCCGTGTCTTAGGCCATGTGGACAAGAAACTGACCAATTTCAAGCCATTTCTTTCACCCAATATAAGCACACACCTAATCCATTTGAACATACAATCAAGCCTTTAAAATAAGCCTAAAACATGAATAATAAGACCAATTCAATAGGTCATTTAACCATACAACCAATATGCCCAAAAGGCACCTCAATCACAACAACCAAACATACTTAAACATATGCATAATTTAGTCATTCCTCACTCATACATTTTTATCCTATTTCCATACTAAACTTGCCACAATGACCACATGTCAAATTAAATTCAAACATATCAAATTGGTCATTCAAAACATACGTTCATTTGACCATTTCAACACCAACCATTAAAGCATCATTTTACTAATAGTTCATAAACCATAATACCACATCTACAAGCCAAACATAACAACATCTCATCAAACACAATTCACCTATACATGCCATTATAACATTGATCAAGATATCAAATCTACTGATATAATCGCTGGATAGTGTGATAGATCTGCAACAAACATTCAATCTGATCGAGCTTCTGATAGTCTGTAAAGTAGAGGAAAATAACTACGTAAGCAATATATGTTTAGTAAGCTTGTATAAACTTAAACATAACATTTCATTTCAATAATGAACTTTATAGGTGAACGTAAACCTATACTGATGCTACAAGATTTATCAAACCATAAACATTAACTCACAAATGAGTAAACCCATCAACACCATGTATATTTATCATTCCTAGCATAGTAGAATTTTATAAGACATATTACACAGTCATTAACCCTTTTCATAAAACTTTGAAACCTTTCATTTACTTACTTTCCATTTCATTTACTTACTTTAGCTTAAATAATATTATCAACTCACAAATTAGTGTATTTATTCACAACCTAGATAAATTCATCCATAGCTCAAGTAAATTTCTCACATAAAAGTAAGCCCTTTAACTCATCAATCCATTTACATTATCATATTATATACCCATTATGAACTTACTATTTCATTATATTTCCTTACCATATCATTTGTATAATACAAGACGTAAACATAAACATCAACGAATTACACAAGCTTAACACAAGCCTATATATATCATCATCAATATACAAGTTAGTGCATCAACTCATAAATCCCTTGAAATAACATAAGGTAAGTCATATACATGGATAACATCATTTGAAATCATTAATTTCATGAACATAAATATACTTTCATTGAACATTACCTTTTCATTCCTTTTCTTACTTATCTCATTTGCATAGTACTAAGTATAAACATAAAATTAACCATATATGTTCCTGTCATCCACAATCTTATCCGGTGAATTGTAACATTCAATTCAAACTCAAATATATGACAATTCCATCAAAATCACTAAACAAGTTACCTTACTGAGATTTACAATCCGATGAACGACTTACGGATATGAGTACATCGATAATCCAACCATAATGAGCCAGATGCTCATACGAGCCAATCCCTCCAAAACACACCAAGTACTCACAAGAGTTAGTCCACCCTAAACACGCCAATACTCAAAAGATTTAATCCAACCACAACACGCCAATGCTCAAAAGAGCTAATCCAACTGAAACCAGCTAAACAAAGAGTATAACATGAAAGTTCGCAACAAATGCTAAATCTTGGTTTACTCGGGAAGCATATATATATCACTCCCCAAAAATATCCACTCCAAATCTCCTGCGACACACCAAATCTCGATTGTACTCTATCCCGCGTTCAATTCGAACTAAACATCAACATTCAATCACATTTATCAAATATTCTTTCATCAACAACAATTAAATATATCATTTGTATCATATAAATTATTCAAAAATTCATACAGATGTTAAATTTCAAACCGTACGAACTTACCTGGCTAACTCGCAGAAATGTCAAAGTATAGGAGCTTTTTTGGTAATTTTACATTCTCCTCTATTTTCTACTCGATCTTGATCTAAATTAATAATTTAATTCAAATTATTAATAGCAAAATAATTTATTTTATGCAATTTAGTCATTTTTGAAATCTTTACAAAGTCGCCCCTCACATTTTACTTTTATTCAATTTAGTCCCTAAGCCTAAAACATGCAAATTAACCATTTATACCCAATTTTAAGCTTAGATGAATGTTCATAGCTTCCAATACAGCCCAAATTTATAAAAATTTCACATCAAATCCTTGTACTTTTATTATTTCAACAATTTAGTCCCTAGTTGGGAAATTCATCAAAAATTATTTAACAACATACTTTTAAATACTAACCAACACTTCAAATTCATCATTTAACATCTAAATTCACAAGATTCATCAATGGAAAAATTCAAAATCTTTAACAGTTTCAAAAACGAAGGTACAGGCTAACTGGACCTAATTGTAACGATCTCAAAAACATAAAAGTTACAAGAAACGTAATCAAAATGAGCTTACATGCAAGAATTAAAAATGCCCGAACCTCCCAAGTTGAGCTTCCATGGTGTTTCGGCATGGTGAATTGAAAAGATAAAGAAGAAATGACTTTTTTTTGTTTAAATTTTGTTTAAATTTCTTAAAATTTACGATTTTGCCATTAAAACATATAATATTTTATAATTTTAATACATAGTGCCATCCAATGTCAATACTTAGGACTATTAACTACATTGGTCCTTTCTAATTTAATAATCAAGCCATTAAATCACTAAAATGCTATATTTACTACGCACCTTTTACAATTTAATGTTTTTTTAATTAACCATCCAAACGTTAAAATTTAATACAACCTTAATAATACTCCGTAAATATTTATTAAAATATTTACGACTCGGTTTATAGAAACGAGGTCTCGATACCTCATTTTCTAAAATCACTTGACTTTAGGGTCATACCACTTGAACCTAATTATTCATTCAAATAGCATAAATTGCCAATTAAAAATTTATTTTAATACCATATTTGACTCGTAAATATTAAATAAAATTTACAAACTTATTCGTTGGATTTGTGACTCCGAAATCACTATTTTCGACACCACTGAAAAATGAGTTGTTATAATTATAATTAATCATGAATTAGCTAAAAATAATCAAATATGAAACATTAAATAAAAGAAATTTCCTGCAAAAACTTTGCATCTTGCCATCTAAGATCTTGGAAATCATGGAGAATAAATTTGATCGTCGATAAAATGTTTTATCACTTTGAGCAAGATCGTGCTGATAACGTGTTATAAAATAAAGAGAGATAGATAGAGTAAAGAACAAAGAAAATATAGGAAGTAATAGAGAATGATGGGATGATTACAATTCTTCTTCAAATCTCTATTTATAGGTATAAGAAATATAAATGAAGTAGAGATCTAATTCTAATAACTATTAGAATTTAAAGTACATCAAAATTAATCTTGATCTTGATGGAAATCTATTTAATAAGATAGTCGTAATAAAATCAAAATTTTGTTAGAATAATAATTTTTAAAAAATTGATGTAAACATTTTAATAAGAATAACTAAATATGTTAACTATTTGAACTAACCAATATTGTTGTAAAAATAGAGAATCAAATTATATTAAATTAAAATAAAAGTATTAAACCTCAAAATGTCAACATAAATTTTACGGTAGAAGAAGTTGGATCTGAGGTGTGTCATGAGAAAAGACTTAACCTTTTATATATAGGTATATAATTAAAGTATAATTATTAAATTATAAAATTTGAGAATAATATAACAACTAAAATTAAAAAGTTATCATTATGTATAATTTCAGGAAAAAGGAGTCACACGTGTAGATAAAATTATGGTTATGTCCTTCTACTATATTTAAATTTAATATTTAGTATTTTTAATATTATATAATTTGGTTTCTATATATAATATCGAAATAGTTGATACCCTTAATTATTATAATCAAAATATTAAGGTTGAATTCTTTCTTAAAATATTCATTCCAACCTCATGTTAATATATATATATATATATATATATATAAAATTGGGTTAGAAATGTGTTTTAAGAGAAATTCACTTAATCATTTTAATCGGAATAATTAAGAATGTTAAGTATTTGGACTACCTAATGCCGTAATGAAGTAGATGACAAATTATGTCAAATTAAAATATAAAAATTAAATTTTAAATATAAACATAATAGAAAGTTCAAAACTATAATTTTACCATTATTTTATAATAATTAAGAAATAAAATAAAAAGAATTGTGTCATTAGTTACTCCAAATGATTAGGACCGTTAAAAATTTCGATAATTGATGTCATTTAAGAAAATATACTTACTTTTAAAAAAATACACTTCTTCTAACTTATTATGCTAAACTAAAAATTTTGATAAAATAATATTTTTAAGAAAATTTAGTCAGAATAATTAAAGATATTAAGTATTTAAATTAATTAATGCTATTGTAAAAATAAAGAATCAAGTTAAATTAAAATATAAATATTAAATCTCAATTATGAACAAAATAAAAGAATCAAAATTAAAATTTTACCAAAAAAAAGTTAGTTTTGAGGTTTGTCATGAGAAAGGACTTAACCTTTTATATAAATTAAAGTATAAATATTAAATTATAAATTGAGAATAATATAATGACTAAAACTGAAAATTTACCAACATTATAATTTCAGAAAAAGAAAAAGAAAAGAAAGAAAGAGTGACCGTGTCCATGGATAAGCCTTTCGACCTTCTATTAATCTATAGTTATTATATAGATATAATTGGAAAATATTTTTATCTTTTTAAATATAGAAATTTAATATCTATGTGAAAATTAATAAATTAATTAACAAATTAAAAAAATTAATTGTTGAAGCTTATGTAAAGTAGAAAGATTAAATTAAAGTTTATCAAGAAAAATCAGGCAGCATAAAATATAAAATATAAAATATAAAGATGAGACTATAACACATTAAAGTAGGCGAGTTCCTAATTAAACATATAAATTATAAATTATTTACCGAGATCAATATAGATGTGCGCCACATGCCGGTGAGCATGGTATAAAATCTTACACCTGCATGTACAGCTAGCACACTGTCTGTAAGATTCCTCTGCATCATCATTCAAAGAACAATCTTACAAAAAAAAAAAATTAATTACAGTTCTCAATGATGTCCATCAATGGTGATGTTTACCAAGAAAAAAACAACCCATTGACCAGCACCTACTGGATTTTGCAAATCTTTTGACTTTTTTGTTCTCACTGCTCATTCATGGAAACAGCAACCCTTAATTAATTCCCATTACCCTCATACAAATACAGCCTGCCATTTTTATTTGTTACCCGTTGAACCTTTTCTCCGAGTAGTTTAAACTGGGGAAAAAAATGGCAAAGAGCTTCATCTTCCTGATCATGGCTTTTCTCTTGCTATTTACTGCACAATGCAGACATCTGTCTACCAGTATTAAGCAACAGGTTGATATCCCAAAGATACTATTTTCTTCACCGGTAAGTTTCTGTCAAGGGAAATAACATTGGGTTTTTTTTCTTTTCTTTTTTTTTTTGACAAGGTTTTTTTATGTTAACAAAAATGGCATTGGCAGGAATGGAGTTCCATTGATGAGGAGTGCAAAGGTTTGGATGAGGATGCATGTCTGGTTAAGAGGTCCTTGGCTGCTCATACGGATTATATTTACACCCAACAAAACATTGTACCTTGATCCTTTTTGTGTGTTGTTTTTCTTTGAATAATGAACAAACTCCTTACTTGCTCCTTCCAAGTTATTATTAGGACCCCAATTGAGTGGTCAACTTGTCGTTCATATTCTAATTACATGCCTTGTTTCACATTGTGAGATCCACAACTTAACTATAGGTTTAACTGCTGTTATTACCCCTCCTCCCATTCAGTTTTTCAGCAAAGTTATTAATTATTTCAACTTGTTTACTAGATTATTTTGACCTACCAATATCATTCTCAACCACCAGAATCAATCATTTGAGTTGATGCTTTTAAGTGCCTTCATATTTCCATTGAAGCTGTTTTACTTTGACACATATTCTCACATGACTCTGCATTTTAAGGAACATATGAGATTTTCCTCTAGATATACATACATGTGAAAGTACCTGTGCTTGTCTGTTGTGTGAAAGAGAAAAGCATAACATTTTTGAAGTAAAAATGAATCGAATTCTATAAATATAGTAATGATCATCCCACTAAATACCATATGCTATTAAAAATTATAGTTCGGATACCTTATTCTGATATGCTGCTTAATCTTTTAATTTAATCATAACGACCCATTGATCCCTTAAAAAAGATATTCTGATTCTTTTAAGCCCCAAAGATACATATTGTTCGATACTTTTCTGAAGTATAAACTTCAGAGTATCATAAAAAGCTAAGTTTTTGAAGATTATATAGGAATCAAGTTATTCATAGTCTCAACATGTACCTAAGAAATGTCAATTTGTTAACTGCTACAGATTTTTCAGTCAACAGACAGCTCAGGAACTAAAACTATATCATTAAAGAATAGCTGCCTAAGCAAAAATTTCATCACTTGTTTGTCTCTGTAATGAAGACCCTGCAGGTTGTATCCACTTATGCAGAAACTGGTTTCGGCCGCCAACGAGTATTGTATTCATAACATAGGTGCAAGCATGGATTGCAGAATCATACACGTCGTAGGCAGGAGAAAGCAAGAGATACGGAAGGAGTTGTATGAAGCAGCACCTGAAGCATAGGCTGCACTTGATGTCGCTTCTTTTGGTGAAAACAATGTAATCAGGGTCGAACCTAAGTTAGGCAAGGAAAATTGATGCCCTCACTAAAAGCTGAAAATAGTACTTTGAGTTATGTTAGTGGATAACCTTTTCATATGTTTTTGCCTGGTATGTTAGTTATTTAAATGATGAGCCACTAGTAGCTCATCTCCACCACAACTTGTCCTTTTGCCCCCTGTTATTGTTGAGCAACACTGGGGATTGGACCGGCTATGGGGCCGCCCACCACTCAAAATGCAACTTGTGTTTCGTAAGAATCGTATACCGCTTAAGAAAAATGGGAAAAAATATGTATTGTCACTTCTCTTTATGGTAGTGAAATCGGTAAATTTTTTCTCTTAGTGCTGTTTACTATTATTTTTTAACTCCATATTTGGGGGTGAAATTGTGTAACCAGAGTTGGTGGGGTTCATAAAAATGATTAATAGATAAAAGTCATGATTAAGTGTTTGATTTGCTGCTGATGGACCGCCGCAGGTATCATTTTTCACATATTTAGTTTTGGAAAATAGCAAACCATTAAGAAGTGCTGCGAACAGTTGCTTCAAACTATTAACGTTTCTTGACCAATAACTTGAGTTAGGATAAAATGATCGAAAGATGTTATTGCATGGTTTGATTCTAATCTCTCATACGGCTCAAACTAAGTCAAAAGCTTGATTAACAACCGTACCAAACTGAGGAACATATAATAGTTTGTATATGGCAAACATAACTCTCATCTCAATGAAGAAAGTCTACAGAGTTGGCAATAGATTGATTTGTGGACTCAGCTCGCAGGTGAGCAGTGTTGCAGGGAACCTCTTCCAGCTCTTTCAAATAAGGGCTGCCAATCTTCAAGTCTGTCAGCATTTGGCGAAGATCAGAGGCTTCTTCCTTGAGTTTTGCATTCTCTTGAAGAACCAAGTCATGGCACTCTGATACATGATTCAACTTATCGATCAGACTATGGTTCTCGTTGCGAAGCCTGATTACTTGGGACCAGAGTTCATCAAGGTGCTTCTGTTTCCGCATCCTTGACCTACGAGCAGATTCTCTATTAGATATCATTCTTCGCTGTTTCCTTTCGTCGATGATGTTGACCTGGTGTTCCTCAGCCTCATCTGAAGTTGAATAATTGCTGATACTTGAGGATTGTGCAGTGAATTCATGAGCAGGCGGTAGGATGTTGAAATTGGGTAGGCTGTTTAAGAATCTATTGAAATGAAAAGCTGGTATAGTATTTTGCATCATGCCAAGGTTGGCTGGATTCAGGATTGGGTTTTCAGGTGCTAGGTAGTGAAGTCCTGCGAGCTCACCAGGAGCCATGGTTTATGCTCTGATGTCGATGCCTGAAGAAGCTAAAGGGTTGTAATAATGTGTTGCTGTTAGTGTTGAACCTTTGAAGGTAGGGGAAAACGGAACGAACCACGACATTTTATAGGAGGAAAAAGGTTTGAGGTGGGCCAGTTTCAGCAACAAGTGTAACAGTATAAGGGCTTACCACAGCAGACTTTAAACATTTATCATTAATGTATACGCCACAGTAGTAGTAGATGCACCATTTTCTGTGTGCGTATGCATGTATGCATGTATGAAATTAGGCATGTGAACATGCCATACAGATAATCATCTGGCATCTGATATAATGCTTAGAAGAGAAAAGAAAAGAAAAGAACTTTCTGATGGGAGTAATAATTTGAATGAGGAATGTTTTAAAGAAGGAAAAAGAAGACAATTGGTTTAATCTCAAGAGAATTTTTTCATACTTCAAAGCTCTAGCAGACACTAAGGCCTTGTGCCTGATGACGCAACAATGTCCTGTTTAAAAGGTAAACCATTAAATTAAGCATAGTTTCTATGACATTTTATTATAAAGGAGATGACTCATTAAGCACTTCAATTTAAGATTTGAGGTTTTCTCACAGTTTTACCATCGGGTAACTAAATACTTTGTTGTTGAAAGTTGTCTAAAGTACAAGCCAAAGTGACGAACAGTCCAAAGTGCAAGCTAAAGTGACGGACAGTTCAAATGCAAGCCAAAAAGGTGGACTGTTAGTTGGCAAATTATCTGGTGGACACTTATTGATGGACTATCTGGTGGACTGTCCGAATGCAAACAAGACTCATAGATACACAAGACGTGAGCTATCTTGCTAATTAGCGTGCTCTAAGCTACTGAAGAGAGGACTATCTGGAAGCTTTTGATACAAGCTAACAAATTGCCAACTTGTTAGGAAAAGTTGTCAGATTATTTTATTTATCTTTATTTTGATAAGTTAATATAAACGGTGCTGAAAAGACAGAAATCGGCCAACGAGTGAATTCATGTATTTAGACTTGCCAACTTGCAATTGGTAAAATTTTCTTATTTAAAGTTGTACCTTGTAAGCAAAAAGATGTAGACCAACAATGATATAGCAAGTCAGATTTGATTGTTAAATTTATTCCTCGTTTTCTTTTTTTCCTCCGTAAAAAAACCCAACAATTGGTATATAGAGTCAGTAATCTTTGAGGGCCTTTGTTTTTTAAAAGAAAAAACATATGTTTCCTTATAGTTTTTTTGTAAAAACGTCTTTAGCCAGCTTTACACCTCTTCCACCACCAATTTTGTTTCCTAAAAGAAAAAACATATGTTTCCTTGTTGTTTTTTGTAAAAATGTCTTCAGTCAGCTTTACACCTCCTCCACCACTAATTTTTAACGGTGAAAATTACCATATTTGGGTAGCCAAAATGAATACATACCTACAAGCTTATGACTTATGGGAGGTTGTGAATGTGGATGTAGAACCATCACCGTTGAGAGCTAATCCAACAATAGCACAAATCAGGCAGTATAGTGATGAGTGTGCTAAGAAATTCAAGCCGATATCATGTCTTTAAAATGGTGTTTTTTTTATGTAATTTTCACCATAATTATGACCTTTGAGACTCCAAAACAAGCTTGGGATAAGCTAAAGAAAGGGTTTCAAGGTACAGACAAGACAATGCAACAACAAATAATCAACTTGAGAAGGGATTTTGAGAACTTGAAGATGAAAGAGTCCGAAACAGTCAAACAATATTCTGTCAAAATTATGACTGATGTAAACAACATAAGATTGCTTAGAGATCAATTTCCTGATAGAAGAGTAGTCAAGAAGGTGATCACTACACTTCTTGAGAGGTATGAGTAAAAAATATCCTCTCTTGAAGACTCAAGAGACCTGTCTGCGATCTCTCTATCAAAGTTGATAAATGCATTGTATGCTCTAAAATAGAGGAGAGCTATAAGGCAGAAGGAGCATGTTGAAGGAGTTTTTCAAGGAAAAAGAAAAGAAAAGGCTCAAGCTCATCAAATAACAGAGGAAATAAAAATTTGTCAGACAAGATAGAGAAGAGTTAGAGAGATGGTAGCAAGGAGAAAAATCTACATGCTCTCACTGCAGAAAGACCAATCATTTGGAGAGGTATTGCTAGTTCAAACCAAACATTTAGTGCAAAAGTTGTAAAAAATTTGGCCATATAGAAAAGGTATGCAAGGATAAGGGGAAACAATAGCAACATTAGCAAAACTATATTCAAGCTCAGGCTATTGATGAAAGATAAGCTCAAGAGGAGCATCTGTTTATTGCCTTTTGTTCTACATCAAGAAGTAGAGTTGTAAAGGGTTGGTTGATAGATAGTAGATGCACCAACCATATGACCTAAGATGAAAGCATCTTCAAAAATATTGACAAAAGTTGCATTTCAAAAGTCAGAATTGGAAATGGCCAGTTTATTGAGACAAAAGGCAAATGTGATGTGTTGATCAGTACACCATCAGGTACAAAAAGTAATTTCAGATGTTCTTTTAGTGACTGAAATAGATCATAATCTTCTTAGCATAGGTCAATTTCTTGAGAAAAATTATAGTGTTGTGTTTAAAGATAATTTGTAACACCTCAACCCCCAACTATCGAAATGAGGCATTGCATAGAAAACATGCTTAAACTTGAATTATTATTTTTATTAAGGTTTCAGCATATACTCTGAACTAGGGCGCTAACCCAAAATTTTGAATAATAAAACAATCACATCGATGATACGCCATGTAATATGAAACATTATTGAAAATGAAGTTTTGGCGAAAGCCTTATAAATTTTAACATATTTACTCAAAAAACAAAACTGGTTTTTCATATATAAAAGTTTCTATTTCATCACTAGCACTCAAACATCATTCAAAACAGTTAGGCATATATGTCTAAAGATGGTCTCATAAACTTTTACTTGTTTAAACTTAGCATATATCTTTGGAATACGTGACAGTTCTCACAAAACAGAGATATAGTGAAAGATGTAAATTATTACAAAAGTTAGTTACAAAACAGAGCTACACGTCACCCACCCAAAATGAAAGAATATGCATGTTACAAAACAAATATATGCGAGGCTCACAACAGAGGTCACTATCTTCTGGCTACGTCCCTTCCACGAGCTCTCAACGTAATGGTAATACCAGGAAAAGGAAAATAAAATAGGTAAGTTGGAAATAACTTAATGAGCTCCAGAACTAAACATGCTCAACCTTCTAATCAAAATTCAACAACCAGGATAACTCAACATATATATTTTAAAAAAAATAATAAGTTAGTAGGTTTCTTGAAGAAACATTTGGGTATAGACACTCTTACATACAACAATGGCGGATACCTATCCTTGATCAACTCTAATTTGTCGAATACAATTCATAATTACTTTCCCAAAGAACAGTTTCATTAACATCAACAGAACAAATATTTTACCTGAATGGAACACAAAAGCTACCATCTCATACTCTATCATCCCAGACATACTAGTTGATTGGTATCTATATGCCTACTGAGTATAACTCCCCTTTGGCGAATAGAATACGCTAAACACTACAACTAACATGCACGTTCATCCAAAATACATTAAGTAAGATTAAGACTTAACATTCCTCATGCAATGCAACTACATAATCACCATTTCTGTTTGGCAGTCTCTTCTTACTTCGAATGTACATAACATGCATTATATACAACAAATCCATTGTTCACATTTTCTTACTCTTTCCCATGCCCTTCTTTGTGCTAACCTTGAATCTCATATTTACACATCATAAAAGATGCCTTAGTCCACGTTATTTCATACATATGTGTATTTTCCCACAAGATCAGGGCTCTTTTCCATGGTTAACAACTAACATGCCTGTAACAACCTGTTTCTCAATGGTGTCGAAAACAGTGGTTTCGGGGCCATAAATTTGATTTTTTATTTTTACTAGCCGGATGTATTTTGGGAGAAAACTTGAAGCTTCGGTTTGAATTCCTTCTTGCATGTATGTGATTTTAGTTTTCGTTTTTAGCACTTTTATGTTTTTGAGCTCGTATAAGCTTAACCTAGCTAATCCGGGGGTCAAATTGTAAAACTGTTAAATGTTATAAACTATGCCATGGGTGAATTTGATATGTTTTTGAAGTTTTTGGTAGATTGTTAAGCTTGGTTATTAAATAGACATATTTTGTTAATTAATTTTTACGATTTTAAGGTTTAGGGACTATATATGAAAATGGTAAAATTCAAGGAAAATATTATAAATTGATGATAAATATGAGATTTTGTATGATTAGATAAAAATTAGCTAGCATGATTTCTGGTTAAAAATGGTGAAATTGCAAGTTTTGAGTTTAGGGACTAAATTGCATAAAAGGTAAAATTTGAAGGCAATTTCATAAATTTTCATTATTAAGGGTTATAAGTTAAATTAATTATTTTAAATGCTGGAATGGGGTTAATTGAATAAAAATATTTATCTAGATCAAGAAACAACTCGAACGGACACAAATCGCGGAAAAGTCAAAGTAGCAGAATAGTGGTCTGATCGTGTTAGAAGTTATTATGAGTTCAAGTAAGTTTGTATATTGAATCATTCATTAATTTTAAAATTTTTAATTGCTATTGAATAATTAAGGTAAGTCAATTGATTATTATGTATCGCATGGTTAATTGATTTTAATAATTAAAGTGAGTTAGTGATGAATTTAAGAACATGTAAATTTCATGAAATTGTTATATGAGATATTATATCGGAAATGGAATTAAATTTAAGTATGGAAAATGTGAATTTCATGGAAAAATATTTGAATGCTAATGTGAAAATGAAGTTCATAGATAAGGATATGGAAAGAGACCCATTAGAACCTTGTGAACACTTAGGATACAAATGACATGTCATTAGGGATTATAGGTTTCGGGTGCTGGTCCTGGATGTCCTACCGATGGCTGAGGTCCTGCAATTGTTACAGATTCTCCATAGCTCGTGTCAGCAGTATTGTGTAGCTAACATCTCGACCCACAGCTCGTGTGAGCATTATTGAAAAGGTTATGGTTATAAGGAAAGGTGTTCCCGAGTATCCGATGTTATTCTATACAGTTCAATGAGTAAGTAAAGGTCAATGGAAAGGCATGTAGAAAAACTTAATGTTACTAATGTTCATATGAAATGGAAAGATGGGTATGCACATATGAAATGTAAAGGATGAGAATTTATCATGTAATGGATTAAATATGCATGGATTTCATTTCTTAATTTATGGTATGTTTCATAGATGCTATGTTACTCATTATCTACTAACTACATCGATTCAAATGAGAAGAATGTGTAATGGATATATATATATGTGTGATGGATGATATATAAAGCCTAAATGCTTATTACATATATGCAATGATTTACTTGAAAATTACATGTAATGTTATACTTACTAACCTTATGAGGTGGTGTTTATAGGAAAGGAAGTTTGGCATATGACATGATAAAAGTATGTTGGTTGTTTAATTTAATATGTTCTGTAAGTTTAAGTTTCCTTTAAACGAGCTTACTAAGCACTAGTTACTTATATAGTTGTTTTCCTTGTTTTGTAGATCATCGAAAGGTTCGATCGGTTTGAATCTTCGTCGGAGCATAATCATATTATCCATTGACTATTTTGGCAGCTTTTGAATAAGTTGGGCTAATGGTTATAAATGGCATGTATAGGGTTGTATCTTAGTTTGTTATGTGTCGAGCCTATGCCTAACATACTTGCATATATATATATATGTTTTGAAATAAATGGTATATGCTTGTGTTAATAGGTGACTTTTGTCTCTTATGTGTGTCTTGTGAAGGAATGTGACAAAGTGGTATAACTTGAGAATGAAGTAATTAAATGGTAAGTGTGTGATGTGTGTTTGGCATGTATAAGGCTCATATGTAAAAGGTAGCTAGCCTTAGTTCTAGAGCTTCCCTGGATGTTGCAGAGAGAATTTAGAGAGAAAATAAAGTTTTCTAAAGAAAGCACAAAGCTTAGTCAATAAGCCAATACTAGTTTTATATAGATATGCACGGGAGGAAAACTTAGTGGGCAAGTTCATTCTCCCCACTACCTCTCCTTCAACAACCGTGACTAATAACTTTTTCTCTTTTTTAAATGCTTGTCCTCTCAATATTAGATATCTTGTCTCACTCTAACTAACCCTCTCCAAGCCAACTATCTAATTCAACCAAAATATTAAGGCTAACGATACTAAGAAATAAGCACTAACGTCTATCAACTAGGGTGGCAAACACTCTGTAGAGGAGCTTCGTCAACCACCTGGCTCACCTTAACACAGACTTCGCCTGTAAGCGTACTCATAGGTCTCAAGAATTTAGTCATATCTAGTACCATCTTTACTTAGAACCTATTCTATAAACCTTACTTCTAATAACAGTACTCGAATACTGTGGCTTCGCTGGGTGAGATGTTACAACAAACATTTGGACCAAAAATACTGCAACAAAAGATATAAAATAACAGCAGTGTCCGCAAGTATACAGCTTAGGTTGTAATATAATTTTTTTTACAATAGAAAACTGGAGTATTCCGAGGATCATACCCAAGGGAGGCTAAATTAAACTAAAGGATAATTTTCACGCTAATAAGTTTACACAGTAATCACATAAAATTATAGTATGAAGGATCAAAATAATATTAAGCAAACAAATATCATTAAAATAAGAAATTGAAACAAATAATCGAATTTCACTCAAGTAAGAAAATAGAAGATTATCTCACTTAAGTGTTCATAATTAATTTCATATTTAGGGTTTATCTCACTTAAGTTTTCATAATTAATTTTATATTTAGGGTTCTAATGAATTAGTTAATAACTAATCTAATTATTACCTTTTGGCCTCTTAACTAAATTAATTAATCGGTAGAAACTATTTATCTTTTGACCTTACAGTTTAAACCGGGCTAAATCAAGAGCGGCTCGGTAGACTATTCTTTTGACCACATCTACCTAAATAACTTCCTAGGGTTGTCAATCCTAGGGTTTAATCACACCTAATTTAGTCCAACTAATTTTAAAGCAAACCCTAACTCTTCCATTAATTAATTCCACATCTATTCGTTAATCCCCCTAAAGGTTTAGTTCCTCATGAATCTAGATGCAAATGTCCTTAAACTAAATTCAAACATTCAAACAAATATCAAAATAAAAGAAAATGGAAAAAGAATTTTGATCCTTTGGATGTCGATCGAGCACGAAAACTAAAAAACCCTTTAATAATCATCGATTGAAAACTGAAACACTAGAAATACCAAAGATTCTTAATAAAACAAACCCTAAAACTAACAACTAAAAACTATAAATTAACTAAAGGAATAAGCTCTCTAGTCAAGCATTAAACATTTATATTTATAGTTTTAGTGTTTGATGACCATATTAGGTCAAATACAAGTGATTAAATGAATTAAGACGAGTTGTGCAGACGAAAACACCTTCAGCTATAAATTGGGCCTTGTCGAATTGGTGTCGCAACATTGAACATCAACTGCGACACCCTTGGCCTCGAATTTGAGTGTCGCAACATTGAATGTTGGTGTCACAATATTGACACGTTAATGCTCTAGTTCTGCTTTGAAGTTGATGGTCGCAACACCACCAATGGATGTCGCGACATTGGAGTCGTTACTTTGATTCATTGGCCTAAGATGATGTCATGCACACTCAATAAACCTATTGGTCCTTCCCTAGGCCCGGACGGGTCTTCGAAACACCTAAAAACACATAAAACCATTTATTTTGTTGAAATTGAACATAGAATGTTAAAACGGAAAACTAATAGAAATATAATCAAATTACTCGAAAACAGTCTCATTAAATGTCGGAAAGAACCTAATTTGCCACAACGAATTGAGGCAGATCAATGTACATCAATATCAAGATAAATTTTCTATAAATTAGATCTTTAATGCTTATTAGAATTAGAGTTCTATACCATGTTACTTAGTATCTCTATAAATATAGACTTTGGAGAAGTATTGTAAACATCTTAATAAAATATAGTAGTTCTTTTTTGTAACCTCCCCAACCCGTCTTAGAAGTTATGTTTGGATTTTGAAGATCATGTTAGCCACTAAAATGACCCAGTAAAAATAATTAGGCTTTCGAAAAACTTTATTTTCTTAAAGTAGTTTCTTATTTTATGGAAAAACGAAGTGGGCTTACTTGAATTTATAAAATCATTAATTTATGCTGAATTTAATTAAGATCCAACTAAACAAAAGCTCTTATTAATTTTGGAAACATATATGACTATTAATTTGTCATTTAGAGTTTCGAAAACCAGTTTTGCAGCGGAAAATCTAGAGTCTATAATTCATTAATAGAAATCGTCATTCCTAATTTTTAAAGATCAATTATGAGTTCATTATTCAGTTATTTAATTTATCTGGTTCTGGTCACAATGCATGCAAAAATCAAAATATCCCTATAACAATACCCATGCCACAATTCGTAAAATTAATTATTATAAACTCGAATAAATTAAAATTAGAAAATTTAACACTTATTTAGAAAAAATCGAGATAAGATCTCTGAATCCTGAGTCTGAGCCCTATCCTTCTAGATTACCTGAAAAATGTTAAACTAATGGGATGAGCTATGAAGCCCAGTGTTAGATCAATAAAAAATAAATAGTGTACCAAAGACTATAAAATCATTTATGAACAGATAATTATCAGATACAATAATATCACCAATCACCGTATTAACAGAGTATATCGTATCCCAAAATTTTTGCACATGTACATGAATTTCAATGTAGTTTTCCTACCCATCCATCCGCTATACACCATATTAGAAGGAGTCTTATCTCATTGTTGTTAAACCACCGGTAACGAAAAATAATTGCATTTATACTTTCAGTCAGATTTTGTGGTTAAACCACTAGAACAGTGTTACAGACAAACCGCCAGAATAATATGTGAACAAATCGTCAGCACAATATACGAACAAGTCGCAAGAATAATTTGTGAACAGATCGCCAGAATAATATGCGAAAAAATCGCTAGAACAATATTTGAACAAATCACCAAGACTCCAAAATTGTGGATTTACCGTCAAAATTCCAGTAATTAAGGATATACTGCCAGAACTCCACAGATCTCCTCTGTCTCCGATCAACCCAAACCCCAATGCAATACATAATTCCATTATATCATAATAGCAGAATTAGATACGGTACAATACAGAAGCATGTCATAATCATGCTATCAATAATTAGAACAATGGCATGCTTTATAGTCATGCAAACAAGAGATGCAAAAAATATCAACATGCTTGTCATGCATTCAACGAAGCAGAACAGTGGGCATGCACTTAAGCAATTGACAAATATAATTAAGGGCAAATCATCAAACACACAATAGGCTAAAACAACAAGAAATTGAAGCTATTCGACACCCAAAAACTAGGCAACACATTTAGATGGCAAACTGCGCAAGGTTGAGCAACAAAATTGAAACAAACTAAATAGCAAGTCAGTAACGAAAATTACGTGAATTGGGCTTTAATGAGTTCTAATATGCAACACCAAGCAATTTCACTTTCTCGTTCTGAGAAGTGCATTGTTGGAACTGGGTTGGAACGCCAAGTGGCTTTAGATTCAGGAGTTCCCACTATAGCCGATCACGAGGGAAAGATCATTTTTATTGATACTGACAAGATTATTTTATCGGGTGTGAAAATAGAATATCAATAATGACAATATATCGCAAAGAAAATAGAAATAGAAAAATAAAGAACACAAAGATTTTACGTGGAAACCCTTTCGGGAAAAAACCACGGGCAGAGGAGAAGAAAATTCACTATGTCAAATTCGAATAAATTACAAGAGAAATAGACTATGTCTATTTGTAGGCTTGTAAAACCTTATTATAATAGGAGTGAAACTCCTTATTCTAATAAATATCAAATAGATGAAGTTTAATAAGGTTTAAAAAAAAACCTTATTCTAAAATAAAATAAAAGAACTATAATTCTATAGGGATTTTACTTTCAACGAACAAGTTCTCATCTTCTATAAAACCCCTTAAAGGTTTAACTTCAACAATGAACACCAACCAAGTCTAAGCAATGCTCAAACTTGGTTATAGGAAGTGACTTAGTCATCATATCTGTAGGATTTTCATGAGGAATAATTTTGCTCACAACAATATCACCACGAGCAATAATATCACGAACAAAATGATACCGAACATCAATGTGTTTTGTTCTCTCATGAAACATTTGATCTTTTGTAAGGAAGATGACACTCTGACTGTCACAAAATATTGTATTGATTTGAAGGTCTTCATTGAGTTTACTAAAGATTCCCTTCAACCAAATAGCTTCTTTACAAGCCTCAGTAATCGCCATGTACTCAGCTTCAGTGGTAGACAAAGCGACTATAGTTTGCAAAGTGGCTTTCCAACTAATTGCACAACCTCCGATTGTAAAGATATAACTTGTGAGAGATCTTATTCTATCGAGGTCTCCAGCAAAATCAACATCAACATACCCAATGACTCTATCTCTAGTTCTTCCAAACTGTAAGCAAACATCGATAGTACCTCGTAAGTATCTTAAAACCCACTGAACTGCTTTCCAATGTTCTTTACAGGGATTCGCCATGTATCTACTAACTGTATTAACTGCATATGATAAATCTGGACGTGAACAAACCATGGCATACATGAGAGATCCCACTGCACTAGAGTAGGGAACATGTGACATGTACTCAATCTCATCATCTAATTGTGGAGACAAAGCCGATGAAAGTCTGAAATGGGCCTCTAAAGGAGTACAAATAGGCTTAACATTCTGCATATTGAATCTGCAAAGAACTTTCTCAATGTAGCCCTTCTGACTTATGTACAATTTACTTGCTTTTCTATTTCTGAGAATCTCCATACCAAGTATCTTCTTTGCTAGTCCCAAGTCTTTCATCTCAAATTCTTCACTTAGTTGAGCTTTGACCTTTCTTATCTCTCCTTTATCTTTCGCTGCTATCAACATGTCATCAACATAAAGGAGTAGATACACGAAAGAACCATCACTGTTTTTCTTAAAGTAAACACAACTGTCAAAGCTACTTCTTTTAAAATCATGAGAAGTCATAAAGGAATCAAACCTCTTATACCATTGTTTTGGTGACTGTTTCAAACCGTAAAGAGACTTTTTCAGCAAGCAAACAAAGTCCTCTTTTTCTGGCACTGTAAAACCCTCTGGTTGTTGCATGTAAATATCCTTCTCAAGTTCTCCATGCAAAAATGTAGTTTTTACATCTAACTGCTCAAGTTACAAATCATGCATGGTCACAATACCAAGCAAAGCTCAAATCGAACTATGCTTCACAACTGGAGAGAACACATCTGTGAAGTCCACGCCTGGAATTTGACTGTAACCCTTTGCAACAAGCCTTGCTTTATATCTGGGTTCTTCAACTCTTGGAGCCCCATCTTTCTTCTTAAACACCCATTTACAATAAACAACCTTTTTACCTTTAGGAAGTTTGACAAGATCCCATGTTTGATTTTTGTGTAGTGATTCCATCTCCTCTTGCATAGCAAACATCCACTTTTTTGAGTCTTCACAACTAACCGCCTCAGGATAATTAGATGGCTCTTAGTTTGCATCTATATCTTCAGCCACATTTAAAGCATAAGCAACTAGATCAGCCTCGGCATACTTCTTTGGAGGTTTAATTTCTCTTCTAGTTCTATTTTTGGCGATAGAGTATTGTGGTAAAGAAGCAACTCTAGTTTGAATTTTTGTACTAGCTTTAGTAGTCAACTCTGTTGTAAATTCTATATTAATCTGATGCTCTACCTGCTTTTGATTTTCTTTATTAGAAAAGTCTTTAAGAGATAAGTTAGTTAGCATAGCAGTTTCATCAAAAACAACATCTCTGCTAATCATAACTTTTCTATTTTCAGGACACCATAACTTATACCCTTTTACACCAGCTTTATAACCAAGAAAAACACATTTAATAGATCTCGGTTCCTATTTTCCATTATCAACATGAGCATACGCAGGACAACCAAAGATCTTTAAATCAGAATAGTCAGCAGAATTACCAGACCATACCTCTTGTGGAGTCTTTTTCTTAATGGCAATAGATAGAGATCGATTGATCAAAAAACATGTAGTAGAGGATGCTCCGGCCCAAAATGACTTTGGTAAGTTGGCATTTGACAACATACATCGAACCTTCTCCATGATCGTTCTGTTTATTCGTTTTGCAACACCGTTTTGCTGTGGAGTATGACGAACTGTCAAGTGTCTCACGATCCCTTCTGACTTGCACAGTTTATTAAACTCATCAGAACAGAACTCTAAGCCATTGTCTATGCGGAGGTATTTTATTTGCTTTCCTGTCTATTTTTCAATCATGGTTTTCCAAGAGTTAAATGCGAAAAACACATCGCTTTTCTGCTTTAGGAAGAACTCCCACACTTTTCTGGAAAAAGTATTAATAAAAGTTAGCATATAATTAGCTCCACCTCTCGAAGGTACTCTGGATGGCCCTCACAGATCAGAATGAATATACTCCAACGTTCCCTTTGTGTTATGGATTCCTCTGGTTAATTAAACTCTCTTTTGTTTCCCAAAAATGCAGTGCTCACAGAACTTTAGTTTGCAAATTCCTTGCCAATCAAGAAGTCCTCTTTTGCTCAATTCTGCCATGCCATTCTCACTCATATGCCCTAGGCGCATATGCCAAAGTTTAGTAATATCATCATCTGGCAAGGAAGATGATACGACAGCTGCATCACCAGTAATAGTAGAACCCTGCAAAACATATAACTTGGCAGTCTTTCTCTGCCTTTTCATCATAATGAGGGAACCTTTAGAAATCTTCAAAACACCACTTTCAGCGGTGTATTTGTACCCTTTTAAATCAAGAGTACTTAATGAAATTAAATTTCTCTTCGATTCTGGAACATGTCGTACGTCACTAAGTGTTCTGACAACTCCATCAAACATCTTAACTTTAATTGTTCCAACACCTGCAATTCTACATGAAGTATTATTTTCCATCAACACAATACCTTCAGACACTATTTCGTAAGTTGTAAACCAATCCCGATTGGGACTCATGTGGAAGGTGCAACCCGAATCAAGGATCCACTCCTCGCTCGCTTTAGAATTATTGACAGAAGCAACTAGAAGTTCACCATCGCTGTAGTCTTCTACAACATTAGCTTTACTGGAATTTTCTAGTTGTTTTCCATTTTGATTCGCAGCCTCCCTTTTGATCTTGTTCTGTAGCTTATATCACTCAGATTTAATGTGCCCTTTCTTCTTGCAGAAGTTACAAGTTTTACCTCTGTTTGAAGACTTTGACCTACCCTTAGGTTTACTGGGAGGATTTCGTTCCTGTGTCATTCCATGATCATCATCAGCATTTCGATCTTATCTCCCAAGAACAATAAGACCCTCTCCCTGAGAGTCGGTTTTTACCACTAGATGCTTAATCTTATCATACGAGGTTAAAGAATCATAAACCTCATCAACTGTGAGGGACTCGAGGCTATATAAAATTGTATCTCTAAAGGTTGAATAAGACGGGAGTAACGAACAAAGTAGAATCAACCCTAGATCTTCCTTATCATTTTGAACCTCCATGGCCTCCAAGTTTGAGAGAATTTCTTTGAACACTGTTAAGTGTTCGTGCACAGATGCACTTTCCTCCAAACATGAGGATAAAGACACTGCTTCATATGCAGCTTGCTAGTTAGAGTTTTCGACATACATATTTATTCCAACATCTTCCATAATCCAGCGGTGGTTTTCTCCTTCATCACATCCTACAAAATTTTGTTAGACAAATACAAATGTAACTGTGTTAACGCCTTTCGATCCTTGCGCTTCTTCTCTTCCTCCGTCAATGTTGAAGGCATCTTATCTACCCCTAGCAGGGCTTCCTCTAAGTCCATCGGTGCAAGAACTACCTGCATCTTTATTTGCCATAACGTAAATCTGGTGTTACGATCCAACAGCAGAATTTCATAATTCAAAGACGTCATTACCGTGATTAAGATGAACAACCCGAAACCTTTGATACCAATTTGTGAAAATAGAATATCGATAATGACAATATATCACAAAGAAAATAGAAATAGAAAAATAAAGAACATAGAGATTTTACGTGGAAACCCTTTCGGGAAAAACCACGGGCAGAGGAGAAGAAAAGTCACTATGTCGAATTCAAATAAGTTACAAGAGAAATAGACTATGTCTATTTATAGGCTTGTAAAACCTTATTCTAATAGGAGTGAAACTCCTTATTCTAATCAATATCAAATAGATGAAGTTTAATAAGGTTTAAAAAAAACCTTATTCTAAAATAAAATAAAAGAACTATAATTCTATAGGGATTTTACTTTTATTTTATTTTACCATTTGATTTAAATAAGGATTTGGGTCACTTAATTCTAACATCGAGAAATGGAGATGCTCTAGGCATTCCATTAGTTATGTATCAACGTTCCAACAAAAATACTTGTATACATCAAACTGCCTGGGTTTGGCGGGTAAATGCATTAAAAAAGGGTAAATTTTAGCGGACGGTGCCGCTATGGTTGGTGGCGAACTCGCTTTGGGTAAAAACGTGCTAGTAGAATTTTGAGGATGCAATACTCATTATCGAGCGTCTAGTATATGAAGATATTTATACTTCTTTTCACATACGAAAATATGAAATTCAGACTCATGTGAGAAGCCAAGGTCCTGAAAGAATCACTAATGAAATACTGCACCTAGAAGCCTATTTACTCCGTAATTTACACAAAAATGGAATTTTGATGCTGGGATCTTGGGTGGAGACAGTCGATATTTTAGTAGGTAAATTAACACCTCAAGTGGCGAAAGAATCATCGTATGCTCCAGAAGATAGATTATTACGGGCCATACTTGGGATTCAGGTATCCACTTAAAAAGAAACTTGTCTAAAATTACCTATACGTGGTAGGGGTCGAGTCGTCGATGTGATATGGGTCCAGAAAAAATAGGGGTTCTAGTTATAATTCGAAAATGATTCATGTAGCTATTGGAGGTTGATCGATAAGTATTTGGTACAACAACATTAGTTGGCCAACATACAAAATAGTACACACACATACACCATTCACAATTGATTTAAATCCCACACCTCAATTACAATATGTAGAACACTAACAACTGGCCAAAGCACCACTACAACTCGGAATTTTCTCTATTCCTTCCTAATCTGCAACTCGAACATGATAAACATACAACAAAATTATTAAAATCAGCCAATGAAACCTTTATGGCATTTGGCCAAAAAAGATCAAGAAGGAAAATAAAATCTAATTGATTCGATCAACTTACCTATATCGGTTTGATGATCTGTGTTAACAGTTGATCAATGAAAATGAATGCTCACTAACCATGCTAAGAGGGTTCGGCCGATGGGTGAGAATATGTAAAAAATTAATAGAAAAATAAGAGAAATAATGATGACAAGATGAGACTTAGATAGGGCGACAGTGTAGAAATTATGAGAACAACAAAAGCTTCAATGTACGACAACAAGAGAAGGAGAAATGGATGACAATAGAGAATAAAAAAAATGGCATCAACTTATGAACAAAGTATTGATATTAAATAGGCAACGATTCAGCCAAATAAAGAAAAAAGTGATAGGCAAAGGGGCGGCACAAACAAAAAATAAAAGCTAGTGTTTAAGGGCTTCAACAATGGTGAAAAAGGAAAGAAAAATGAGAGAAAATGAGAGGGAAAGTGAAAGGGACAAAAAAGAGAGGAAAAGAGTGAAAAAAAGAAAATAATGAAAAAACTTCAACAAAAATTTAGCTTAATCTTTTAAAAAAAATTGATAGCCTTTTTGATAAATCAGATAAAATCTTTGAATATTCAAGTTAATTAGATTTTCCAATGTTTGAGTCAGACTAAAATCTGACAACTTGCTAGGGGTGGACGAAACAAGCTTACAAGAAACAGAATTTACAAGTGAAGGGAATCAAACTCAAGTCTCAATGATAACTTCACTAACTCTCTACCACTAGGTCAATTACTCTTTTTTGTTATTATTTTACAATATTTATTTTTGAAACAAGATGTGACACATACTAGGGTTTGAAGAAAAATTTGCAAAATAAAAAATAATAAAAATAACACGAGAGAAGGGATTCAAACTTGGGTTTCAAGGATAAAATCACTAACACTTAACCATCATACCAAGAACTCATTTTATTTTCTAAACGCACAAAGATAATTCCTAAAATCGGGGCGTGACCACTCTTGGTTCACAATTAACCTGATTTTTGGGATGTGATACTTTTGCTCTCCTAATTTCTTTGTTCTTTACTCTCTTTTATCTTTATCTCACAACACGTTACCAGCATGATACTCAATTCGCTTCCAAAATTTTCTAGCCTTCTTCTTCTTAAGAAAAAATGTTCGAAAAAAAATATATTTCCCAAACCCAACCAAGATTGGAATAGGCCTTAAAAGCTAGATTCTTCTTCTTTAACCATCTAGCCACACAATTATCACTATTGTTTTGCGTCAAGTATTTTATAAAAGCAATAGCGATGGAGAGAAAAAGAAAAAAACAAAACCACCGAAAGCAAGACTTGAACCCGCACCCTTTAAAAGAAATAAAATGACTTTTAACCACTTAAGAACATAAACAATTTTGAAAATTTAATGTTAAGAAATATATATAAACAAATATATTTATCTATTTCTTGCCACATAGAAGAAAAGAAAGCCAAAATTGTTGGAAAAAGTCTCGAAGTTGTCTAGAGATTTACTGGAAGTTTCTTTTATTTAATGTTTCATATTTGATTAATTTATTTTTATTATTAATTAATTCATTATTAGTTATAATTATTTTATTAACTTATTTTATTTCCATGTTGTTTTAGGAAGGGTGAAAATCTTGGTTTCGAGAGAGAAGTTGGGAAAGACAAAAAAGAAGAAAAAAAAACTTTGTTGTACTCCGTAAGGATTGAACCTGCAAACTCTGGGAAAAGAAAAAAAATTTAAAGACTCCCCAACTACTTGAATACAAAGACTTATTTAGATAATGTTACTCAAAGAAAACTATAAAGCACGCATCTGGGCTGTCGGAGGAAGAGGACCAAATTTCATAAAAAAATATTATAGAGGGATTCAAACTTACGTCCCTGACATACATTAATGACTTTTTCCACTTAAGTATTGCAAAATATTTAAATTTGATACGCTAAGAGATTTAGATAAATCGTATCTAAATATATTGAGATATATACATTGATAAACTGTATCTCGAAAATTCTTTGATTCTTTAAATATATATTAATTTCCAACTCAAAGATAAAACATTTGTGATACTGATTCCTTAAAATAATGAATCTATCGGGACGTTTAGAAATTCGTCCTACTAGATTTGTTACATTCCTCGAAGTGAATGCAAGTATAAAAATTTAAGGAGATAATCTTAGACGTGATAAGTGGCATAATAATAACCACTTAAATAAGTGAACAATGAGAGTTCTCAAGATAACCTCTCAAAGGGTAGAGATACATTATTTTGTCAATGTGATATGAAACTTAGTTGAAAGCTCCAAAAGAGCAAATATATCAATATTTCGTAGAACAAAATTAGTTAAAAGCTCCAGAAGAGCTAATATATCAATATTCGAAAGAACAAAATTTGTGATGGTTAATGCATTGGTTTTAAAAGATAATATTTATTGTAATGGATCTCGTATTGAGATTGTGAATGAGGAAAATTAATTATAATTTATATGAATCACTCTTGCTATGAATATCCATTTATTTTAATTTAAAAAAGGATCGAGAAATATTTGGTTATTGAATTCGTGATACTTATGCTAAAAGACCTGATTGATTGTTAAATTAACTGTGATTATCTCCGTTGTCTTCCTTTGTCATTATCCCGATGAAGGGTTGAAAGTAGAATATTTGAATGTGAAAGGTCCACTTAAATTGTGGAATAATTTAAAATAAAGATATGACCATTAGAGTATGATGATTTTATGATTGGATGCACCTGAAGTTGCAAAAATTTAAAATTGTAAGTTAGTATAACTCTAAAATATTGAGGATGAGTTCTTAATTAAAATTATGTGGGAGAATATTACTAATCGGACCTTGTTAAAGAAAACTTTTCAACTTTTCATGATTCAAATGTGTTATTGCTACAACAATATTGTGAAAAAGGTTTAAAATATCTTCTAAATTAATATCATATTTTACTTGTGGTTGGATAAAATAACGAGCTATTAAATGAAAAAATTGTATCGCCCATCCTACTTCTAAGTTTTCTAGTTTATTAAATTTACTCTAAAATTTACAATTTAGTCCCTAAACCTAAAATTCACCACTTTGGATTTCAATTAACCACTCATTCAATAGTTTAGTTAATACCGTTGAAAAATTAACACAACCAATCAATTCCATGCAATAATCAAATAAGAAGATAAATGAAATTAAAAGGATTAGAAACACTTAGGATAATTTGTTAAGATTCTTGATTTGTTGTAATGAAAATGCTTCAATCCACCAAGTTCAACTGGATAAAAGAGAAACGAAAGCCTGAAAATAAAATTAAATGTAAAGCCTAACTTATAGAATGGCCCCTGTACTATTCTAAGAGGAAATAAAATTGTAGTAGAAAAATTAAAATCTTAATCTGAAAATTAACCTAAAATTTTCCAACCCTTCCAAATTCTTATAGAAGTAGTATTTATATAGTCTTTATTATCTTAACCTAACAATTACATGTTTACCCTCCATTATAGACTTGTTTATGGCAGGGTTGACCAAATTGCCTTCAGATGCGTGAAACTCGATGTCACAACATCCATAAGTTGATGTCGCGACGTCCTTGACACTAAGTACCATAGATCTTTTGATGTCACAAAATTAAGGACTGATGTCGCGACCTTCATTGACATTTGCTCGATCATTCATTCCAGGCTTGTAGGCGATGTCGCGACCTTCTTTTGTCATGGGTTGCGGTTCAAAACTCATGACCATATCACAAAGAGCATCCCATAGGGGTCTATATAGTAAATGGGGCTCATTTAATCCACTTGAACTGGCCCAATTTGAAGAACAAGTGACGAAACCTATCTAATTGAAGCCTTGGTGGCCCAGTAAATGACTCATGGAAAATTAAGGCTACCTTGGTAAATAGGGAAAGTAATCCTGGAGGATTTGTAATATGATAAGATTTGATTTTATAATCTTGGGGATCATGTAAATCCCTTAATTTTAGATATGCTTCGATCTCGTTTGTTGATGTAAAACTAGCTGTAGTGTTAGATTTGAGGGAGCACAATTATAAATAGAGAGTCTCCCCCTCATTTGTTATCATCCATTGTATTTTATTCTTTGAGTTAAAGAATATATTAAGAGTATTTGCTCAAACACTTGGTGTGCTTTGCTTTTTTGTGGCTATTTTATTCTTTCGATCTTTCTTTTGTCTTTGAGTTGCATTCGCTACATTTTTGGTGCCTTAGATAAATTTTGTGAGAATCCTCACTTTGAGAGAGTTAGGTTGGCTTAGGTGCATTTGAAGCGAAGAAATTGAATAAGGTCTCAAAGATTGCAAGATGAAAGGTCTTGCCCCATGACACTCTGACATAGCTACCCTTTCGATTTGATTCTGCGGTCGACATTGCAATATCCACAATCAATGTCATAACCATGGGAAGTTGGTGCCGTGACTTCCTCATTCCAACATTGCAACCTTGACTCCAGTCTACTTAGTGTTGCAAAATTAAAGGCCAACTCCTTAGTTGATGAACATTCAACAATGTCCCTACCTTGCATAAGAAATGTCGCAACCTTGACTCCAATTGAGGCTTATCTTTGCACTTTCTCATCAACTAAGTACTTCAAATAAAATTCATCCACAAAAACTTGAACTAAAAGTAAAATCTAACTGAACTATGAAAAAGCATTCAAAGACACTACTAATTACCCAAGAATAAGCTATTTAAGTGCTTAAAGAGCTTAATTTTTCATATCGAAATACAACACATCATATTTATTTGTATCTTTCGTCCACCGTTTCAAAATATAATGATCCAATATCTCAAAAAAAAATTGAAGTGAAATTTTATTAGAATATGTCTACACAATATGCCTTTAAATTCAAAAAGTTCACTCTCACGAGTAGCAACTTTAGAGCCCAAATCAAATTCGAATAAAAAAACTATCATTAAGAATAAAAAAAACTTGACACCTCATATTCATTGCAAGAGTTGACTTTTCCTACCTTTTTATTTATAAGCTGATTACTTTTAACAAGCTCATCTTGAAAAAGATTAAAAATATCATTTGTATAAAGCAAAGCTCCATGATGTTCCATTTTATAACCAATATTTAGAATTCAAGAATTGTGTCTTAGTTTGAAATAAATTTTTTTGGCGTAGAAACTTTGAAATGCCTTATCGTATTTCACAACAAACTCATGTGGTGTTGTCGTTGAATCCAAAAAATAATAAAAAATAATTTATGCTCTCACTCCTTTGAGTAGTGTTCATTCCTTAAAAAAGAAGTATTTTGATTTTACACTAGAATCCATGAACTTCGAATTTCATACAACCCCTAAAGCCATTCATTTTGCTGTAATTTATTCTTAACCATCAATTCATGTCACTTCTCAAATACTTCCACAGTAGATGATTCACAAATGCATCACTTTAACTCATGTTTGAAAACAGATTTGTTATAATACATATAGGAAAATTTTTTTGAAAGTTTCCTCTTTATATGCCAAAGGCAGAAACGGTGTCGAGATTCTTGAAACACTTTTTTCACAACACTCTTTATAGCTAAATCTTGATCAGTAATTATTGATACAGGTGTTTTTCCATGCATTGCTTCAAGTCAAGTTTCAAATGACCAAATAAAATGTTGTTTGGATTCATCTTACAACAAAGCATAACCAAATAAAATTGGTTGACAATGGTGATTTCATACTACACATGGAGCAAACGACATGCTATACTTATTACATTACAACAAAATAGGTCAATAGTGATACGCCAAGAAATCTAAGGAGATGCAAAATGGCGTCGCTATAGAGTTTGGCAACGTGAGTGGCGACGCATCCGCATGTGTCACCACTGGGTATGTGTTCTTACGGTTGTCGATGCAAAAACTCATGCATCTCCATAGCTTAGTCAGTAGAGATACATCCATTGTGTCTCTACTTCTAGTTAGTGGAGACACATGTGCGCGACGCTATAGCTCAGTCTATGAAGACACGAGGCATGCATCTCTATAGGTGTGTCAGTGGAGACGCATCCATTGTGTCTATACCTCTAGTTAGTGGAGACACATGTATGCGACGTTATAGCATTGTCAGAAGAGACACATTATTCGTGTCACTACTTCTAGTCAGTGAAGATGTAGATGTGTGTCTCTATAATTCAGTCTGTAAAGACTTGTCGTTTGCGTCTTTATAACCTTTTTAGAGAAGATCATTCTTTGTGTCTCTACCTCTAGTCAATGAAGACACAATGTGCCTCTATAGCATAGTTTACAAATAGACATGGTTTGCATTTCTATTGCCTTTAGTACAATATTCGGTTGGGCTCGAGTCTATATTACTAATCAATTATTAATAATACAAAGAAATCACTAAAAAAATATAATAACCTGATAATTAAATGAACTTGATATATCAAGCTTCCAAATGTAGCTTGGTTACAAGTCGAGCACCAAAATCTAACATTACATGTCCACAAAATGTCAATAATAGCAACAAAATGAACAACAGGAATGTATGTGATTGTTTTTCTTAGCTCCATTCCAACTCACAAACATCCAAAAGCACTATAAAGTTCATATTGTATTCACCAACCTATAGTAGTCATCAAGTGTCAAATCTTATCTCTACAATTTGTTCCAATATCATCTGAGCATTATATCAAAGGATCATCAGATTAGAGAAAATCTATGATCAAATAGCAGTAATCACATTGAATGCCAGAAACCACATGAATTATGTAAAATTATATAAAATAGTACTTACTTCCATTAATTCATTGCATGGAATCAAAGATTGAATTGATCTTTTCATCTCGAGCTCGAAGTTTGGCTTGAAGATCATGCAGACAGTCCAAAGTGCAAGCCAAAATGACAGACAGTCCAAGTGCAAGCCAAAATGACAGACAGTCCAAAGTGCAATCCAAAGTGGCGGACAGTCCAAATGCAAGCCAAAATGATAGATAGTCCAAATGCAAGCCAAAAAGGCAGACTGTTAGCTGGCAAGCTATTTGGAGGACAGTTATTAATGGACTATCTGATGGATTTTCCGAATGTGAACAAGACTCGCGGATACACAAGATGTAAGTTGTCTTGCTACTTAACATGTTAGTACAAAACTCCGGTAAGGAAAATCTCGAACACACGATTAGAACTCGAAAAGAAAAGAAGAAATAGGACAAGGCTCCAAGGCGTGTATCAAGGCACTATCTTTAAGGTTATATTCGCCCCCACTTATCTTCAATGTGCAAATGAGTTCCAAGCAAATTAACCTCGAGGATACAATGAAGCCAATGACTATTTGCGTTTTGCATTTGAGAATAGTCCACTATGTCTTGAGTAATGTATAACAAAACTCAATTTCTACAAAGGATTTCTGCAGTAATACTTTATAGAATAATCTAATAATATTAGAAAATGAAGGAAGAGAAGAAATAATATTAGAATTTGTTGATATATTTCCAAATGAAAACCCATTCCTATTTATAGGAATTTTCTTGTCTCTTCATAAAGACATATTTCAATAGGTGTCTTTATATAAATAAATAATAATAATTATTCATTTAATTTTGTAACTATTCAAATAATATTTTTGAATAATTATAATTCTTTTTAAAAATCAAATGATATAACTTTTGACCAATGACCAAAAGATTTATCTTTTGATTAATTACACCCATTCATTTATAGTTATTGGGATACTATAAATATTTGAAAATGTTCCAACATAACATGCTCTAAGCGATTGAAAAGAGGGCTATCTCGAAGCTTCTGATACAAGCTAACCAATTGACAACTTGTTAGGAAAAGTTGTCAGATTATTTTATTTATTTTTATTTTGATAGGTTAATGTAAACGGTGCTGAAAAGAGAGAAATCAGCCGGTAAGTGAATTCATATATTTAGACTTACCAACTTGTAAACTTGCAATTGATAAATTTTCTTATTTAAAATTGTACTTTGTAAACAATGTTGGAAAATAATGGATATTTTAGAACTTTGAGGCATATTATTTTATTGATAAAATTAAAGGTTTGAATAATAAATTATGTTCTATATAATATGCTCAAAATTGTTGAGTGATAAATGATAAATTGATGCTCAAATTAAACAATAGTTCGTCTCTTGATAAGCAGTTGTATTTTTGAACAATCAGTATCATTGATGAACAAATTCATTGTTTTTGGTTTAGTATTGCATCTTTTCATTCATTGTGTTTGTTCACTTATATCTATTAACTTTTCAACAAAACTCTTCATAAATTGGTCTAAATCTCTTTATTTATTTCCTTCCTCTATATAAAGCCAAGTTAGGAGACTTCCAAAACACATCATCAAAAATCATCAATATATATATATAAAATTCCTTCTAAATTCACTCCTCCTAGTGATAGAGAAATGCAAGATAGTGTTCGATTGATCACTGTTGTTGTGCTATTACTGTGATCACTTGTTGTTGTATCCTGAAAGACAGACGTCCAACGTTATTCAAAACACCGAGGAGAGGTCGAATCTGTCTTAAGGAAACTGTTCATACAGGACTGAACAAAATTCTTCTCCTAATTTTCAACTTTGTCCGATTACATGTATTCTGTTGTGTTACTGCTATTGCGTTGTATTGCATTATTATTGTTACTCACATCTTAATACTACATATGATATTATATTTTCTTACAAACAAAAAGATGTGGACTAGCAATGAAATAGCAAATCAGATTTGGTTGCTAAATTTATTCCTTGTTTTCTTTTCTTCCTCTGTAAAAAAAAAAAAAAAAAACCAACATTTGCCTTAAATTGCTTTCTATAGAACATTAATCTTCCAATCTAGTATGGGAGTAGTTGACTCCCTCTTTAACAGGTTATCTATCTGTTTTGTTTTTCTTTCATTACGTTGACTTGTTTAACATCTATAAGTGCTTTCTAAAATAATATTATTAATTTATACCTGAACTAGGAAAATTGCAGCTAATCTATATCCCCATGAGGCCCACTTGCAAACATGATAAGGGAGAGGTAAGATTTAAATCGAAAAAGTCATGGCAAATCTCAGAAGCAGCAACTTGCAAACGCATTGTTTTTTCTGCTATTTGTTAATGGAGTACAACACTGATGTCTTAAATAATAACTCTACAAAGGCTTATTAGGTGATGCCCCACTAAAACATCTACTTTGGGCTGCCAAATAAAAATAAAAGAAGTTACTAGATAGGGGTTGGAGAGCAACAAAGAGAACAAGTTTCAATACTGAACATATAAAGAAAGGTTAGGTAAAAAATATTCTGCACTACTCTTTATATCTGTTAATTTATTATTAAACTTATTGTCTATGCATGAATACAAAATGATGAGAAAATATTATATTAGAAGCTACAGGATGTAGCTTTAATATTCCTATGTTCTAATCCTAGAATATTTGTTGATGCCTTATTCCCTTCCTACCTAGGCTTTCCTGCTATCCAATGCAGCAAAGTATGCCCCACCTGTTTTGAACATGTAATTTTGGAGGCTGCTACTAATACTATGATATAGTTTCATAAATTATGATATTATTGGCCTGTTAGCCAGACCAGTAGATGAAGAATAAGAGAGGTTGCTTTATTCCGTTGTTTGAAAGGAGAGTGCCAAAATCTGTGAATATGACTGGGAAATTTGGAAGCACATCAAAGCCTTTCATGCATAATATATGAAAAGGATGAATGAATGCCAAACTTTTTGAGCAACACCTGAAAGACTACTAAAGCTGCCAAAATTGGGAGTTGAACCCAACATGATTGACAGATGGTAAGTCTTGTGGGGGGAAAAAACAAAATACACAAAGCTGGGATAGGCCATTCCCATGACTTGATAGCGTGTGGGTACCATAATATATGCTATTTGTGGAAGTTGAATGCCAAATTGACTATTCATCCATGATTTCAGGTGCAGAATATGAGCAACTTAACATGTATCACTGATTGTACACCCCCCCCCCCCAAAAAAAAAAAAACATCACTGCTAATTTGACTATACTGTGTGATACAAGATGAACTTTGTGCTGTTCATCAATGTTGGTGATATCGGTCTGTTACAAACCCCGTTCAACTAGTAGAATACTGTCCTTATGTATAATTCAGAATTGTCCTTTTCGTAGAGTGCATTTGTTTGTGTGTAAGGGTATGTGCGCAAAAGACTTGATCAGCCAATAATTTTAACCCTTCACAGTTCTGTCCATGCCTTACAGTTGAAGCTTAGGATGTCTAAAGTATATAGTTTTTAAGGTGATGAGATGGATGAAGAGAAGGACAACGTCGATAGAAAAAGCTGAATACCTTTCAGAATCAAAGCATACACCATGTAGGGTTAATCCTATGTATTGCCTAAAATTGGAACTGTTTCTTCAATAAATTTGATTAATCATTGGCAAATTGGAGGATGAGCTAAGTTTTCTGGGGTCCTACCAATTAAAGAAAACAACAAAGAACAAAAAAAAGAGGTTTGAAAAGTAAAAGAAGAATAAAAGGGGATCACTAATGGCTGTTCTTTACCCCCATACATGCCTAGCCTAGTTATGTTGCTATAGGAATAGCTAGTATGCAGAAGGAAAAGGGCCGAAAGGGGCACTACAAATGCGAAAGCAGTGCTATGTACGGAGGGAACTGGATTAACACCTAATCCATTTGGTGCCAAACATCATCTGAGAGAGCAACATTTGAATTGAAACACAAAATTGTGCTCAAATGGGTCCTTTATACTAGTGCCCTTAGGTGCCTGCTGCACCTTTCTTGCATCCAATTGCACAACCCATCAATTCAACCCCAATATATCAACTCTCTCTCTCTCTACCTCTCTCTCTTCATTGCTCACTTGTGCCTGTATCTGCAGATCTGTGGCTATATCCATTAACACATTTGTATCCAAATTCATGATGAAACTAAGGATTAATACGTTACATATGTTAATAAGAACATATTTTGCGGTGCTCCTAGCAAAGTCTTGTTGTAAGATAATTACCATGTTTCACTGCTAGGAAGTTTTATGAAGTAAGTATTATCTTGGGGAAATCTTCACAAAAAGAATCGAACCATAAAAATTGTAAAAGGTGTTGGACAAAACACGTTAGTGAATAAAAAATTAATTATAAATAAACACATATGAAATAAAATATAAATAGAATGATTTATAATTAATTTATCAAATACAAAAATTAAATAAAAAGTTTAAATAAAGGAGAATCGAGATTTTATAAAAAGTTGAGGTCTGTGAAACACAGTTTCTTAAGACAGATTCGGCCTCTCCTACGATACTTGGAGAAACGTTGGTCGAATGTCTCCCAGAATACAACAACAATGATCAAAGTAATAGTACCTCTACAACAATCGAACGAACTTTTCCTTTTTCTATCACTGGAATATTGTATAAATACAGAGAGGCAAAAGTAGAGTTTTGAAATGAACAGAATTTCGGTACAGGAAATTATTTGAATGTGTGTGTAATCCTCCAGAATACAGAGCCTTTTATAGGCATTTAGGATAGCGAAAAATTTTGGAAATAAACATAAAATCTGCGATTAAGGAAAAGTTAAATTAGATTTAAAAATTAAGGAAATAAACATAAAAATCAATTTGATTTAAAAATTAAATCAAATTAGATATTAAAATATATATAAGCAAATTATGTCTACGTTACCCACATTGTGCAAGTGTGCCCCAACCTTGTCAAGTTTAGACTTACTTTTTACACATAAGACAAAGTTACAAACTTAATCATTTAGTTATGTTTTAAGAGGGTTCACATATATAAACTTATCTCACACTCTGGTATTTAACCAATATGGGATCTAAGCCTTTATTTTTCCTCGCATATGGTATATCGTTGTAAAGGTCTCATGGAGTAGAATATGAAACTATAATTTATGATTCAACTCTCCACCTTTACCTATTGAGAATATGCCTTAAAGTTACCAATGTAATTTTTTCAACAACAGGAGTGTCTGCATTTGTACTTTCATAATGGTAAACAATCATCGGTATTCATGCATATGGGGGGGGGGGGGTTTAAAAAAGTTAAGGTATGCATTGTTTTTAGTACAGTCTCTAAAAATTTTATTGCCCGCAACAATTGGTTACTTACAGTAATGTTAGGGGGGGTCTCTTGGAAATTCTGTGACCACACAAGGGTACCATACTGCAAAACTTTGCTACCATTACCAGTACCAAATGTGCATTGTCTCCACTTCCTCCCACTTAAACAACCCTACCTTTTTTTTTTTTTTTCCCTTTTGATTTCTTTCTTGTGGTCCTCACATTTGGCAGTTATTGGTTCAAACAAGATAAGCTCATCACCATCGTTCCTTACTAAAAAACAAGTTTCAGTTTCATCAGTTTTTAATTTTTTCACTGATATTTTTCAAAACCTACACATTGCCTTGTTGTCCATGACAAATATTTTGTTTGTTTAATAATGGTGGATGGTGGCATTAGAATATTACTGACTCGCATGCTTGTTTTTCTGCGCTGACCTTAACTTGGTTAAAGTCTTAATCCACTAACAATGTGGATACTACAAAGTCTTTTAGGTGCTTTAAAGAACTAAACTTTTAGTTTAACTAGTGATCTTCTCAATAATATATATATATATATATATATATATGTATGTATATCAGTACTACATTCTCATTATCCTTCTGACTCTGGTTTAATAGTGGTTTATGTGGAACTTTTTGATAGCTCCAAAGGTTCCTACAGGAACCATTCATCAATGATTGGATATTTTCTTTTCATGAAAATATTGGTACTGTCCCCATCATATTCTTCCTAGTACAATCACTTAAGTAACAGTCTTTTCCAAATTCACAACCAATCGACGAGCCACAGTGATTAATCACCATCTATCAGAGTATTAATCAATCTACTGGAAAGACCTAACTTCTTTCTAGTAACTCTGTTAGGTCCCTAGCTTGCTTAATGATCTCATACCATATCCCTGAAAACGAATGCAACCATCTGTAACATATAAATTATATTATTTGAAATTTCCTATGGGATTGATTAAATGGATTCTTCAAGTATCCTAAGCCACAAGTCTCATTAGCCCCACGCATTAAGCCATTAATCATCCAATTCCCTACTGACAAAATACATAAGCAAATATGCTCTTACCTGCTTTGTGAAGATGTGCGGTGCTTTACATACCATCATCATCACTTTTGAACCTAACCAAAAAAGTGGAGCAAGCATGTCAACTTCAAAATTTTGGTGTCTCCATTAACAAGTAAATTGCCTCGTGGGACTAACTCATGTTTCAAACACTTAACTGACTATATAACTCTAGTAGGGTTAAACTAAACCATGGTTTTATGTATAGATACATACATGAAAAGTAAAAGTTATATCCAACTATGATTTCCCATTTATGACCTTGCTTGTACATACATAATAGCATACCGTACGAAGATTTTCTTTCATTGTATATTTTAATCTCATGCACACACATTTCGCATGCTGTACAAAGATATTGTTTCATTGTATCGTTAGTTTCATTAAAATTAACCTCACTTCTGCGATATAGCTAAATCCTCATACGGCCTATAAAAGAGTGTGGAGGCAAATAAGTGCTCATTCACAGGGTATACTATACCAAAGCCACTCACAAAAAGCCTTTTATTGCATGAGGGGACACTTTGGTCTATTGTGGCCTCCCCATTTTTTTTTATTTGAATAGGACAAAATTATTTGCCTCATATATCTCCTTTCTTGCACATTGAAATATATATAGTATAGCCACATGATCAAACTTTTTCGATAATTCTGCTCTTCTTTCTTTATATTTCTTTTGATATGTGGTCACTATTAATGTCAGTCACTTGCTCATCCTATGATCACCTTTAACTATTGATCCATTTGAAACTTCTGGACAAAAAACAGAAACAGTGGAAGCCTTTTTGATATTTAAGACTGTCTTTTGACCCCCAATTAATCCCTCAAAGTCTTGTGGATGATTCTAGTAAGCTGTAAATTAATCCTGTTAGGTACTAGTCAATTAATGTGCAGTGAATTGGCATGGTATGATGGTTCAACATATAAAATTGCATATATAACTGGAGGGATGAAAGTGCTACTTAAAGATATCAAGCTATTTGTTTGGCCTAACCAACATAGGGCAACAAGGCAGATAAGCAAACCAGAGATGGTAAATGGAGGAAATAGAAAATCTTCCATCTACCGAAAGCAGGCTGTCGCTATCGTTTTGTCTTTGAGAAGGTTTTATACAACATTTATTTGTTTATTTATAGCATAACTCTGTCTTTATAGCTTGCATCAAAGAGACTTTGTGGCTATAAGCATTGGCTTAAAGACATCTACATCTGATGTAACATTAAACAGTTTAAATTATAATGATATTGACACAAAATTGAAGTTTGCATACTTTTCTGATATATATACTTTGTGATGAGCCCTGCAATATGGAGTAAACGATCTTAAAGATCAATGTTCAAGCCTTGTTGCCTAAATTCTTTGCCTAAATTTTATAATTGATTGAATAAGTGTTGATTCACTATAAACTCATCTGTTGAAGCAAAAAAAAAAAAAAAAGATTAAAAAACTAAAAAAAGACATGTATATGTTGAAATGTCTAAGCCCATTTTGCCATCAAAGACATAAATCCAGCACCAAGTAAAACTGCAACATATGACCAAGCCTGGAGCTTCATATTTGTTTGAAGCTTAGGGCCCAGAAAATCAGCTGCCAGGAGATCAACCAGTGCCATGTAATTCAGCAACCCTGCTGAGCAAGCATTAAGGAGTCCCACCACCATAAGTGAAGTTGGACTCGTCTCACTGTAAACCTTGGACAAACCAATTCCCAGAACTATTCCAAGTGGTGTTGTGGCTGAAAAGAAGAATACCATGATTGCTTTCATTTTTATCTCATATTCAGCCTGCACATATCAAACATAATGTTAATCAATATTGTACACTAAATGGATGTTTGAATGAGAAAATAGTGCAATGTTGGGGGTTACCTGCAGTATGCATCCACCAAGTCCCATCCCCTCAAACATTTGATGGAAGCAAAGGGCAGCAATGAGTGATCGGATGGTGCATTGATTGCCAGAGGCTCCCATTGCAAGACCAATCACCACTGAATGAACTACAATTCCCAACTCTAATACCTACATTTAGGAAATATATAATGTAAAGACTTGAAAAGCAAAACCATCGAATTTGAGGATTCAAACATGTATATATACCTGAGCAATAACTCGATGCCTTAACAATTGTGATGATACGTCGTCATTCATCTCAAGTGAATGGCAATGGCCGTGTTCAAAATTATCGATTGGTACAACGTTCGTATTTTCCAATCCACCACCATTGTTAGCATCCACCATTAAAGCTTTACCGCAACGTTTCTTGTATACACTCATTGCAAATGAATCCACCATAAGGGTCAACACAGCCGACAGCATTGCGACGAAGGTCGTGAAAGGGAACTTCCTCCATGGATTTTCAGGCAAACACCCGGACATAAGGTCGTTGAAAGAATCCGGTAGCACGTGCATGTACCCAGTCGCTAGAATAACACCGGAGGCGAATGCCTTGACAATGGTGAACAAGTCCCTGTCGGGTTTAAGTGACGGAACCTGACCAGAAAACAATGGTAGACACACGCCAATCATGCTGGATAGTAAAATTGCGACAATGGCAATGATTTTTAGCTTCATGGATTCTCTGTAGTTATGGCATCCATTAGTCTTGGTCTCTGCTTCACATTGAGCCAATACAAGTGGAGTAGAAGATGAAAAGATGATGAAAAGAACAAGGAAGATTGAGTTTGCAAGGGATTTTAGAACTGATTTCATGGCTGCCAAGAAAGATTTACAGTTACGTTGGATTGTGAGGCTTAACCGCCTGGTTTAGAGGGAATGAATATATGCATTTTATGGCCGAATATTACTCGTATTTTTTTGCCTCATTTGTAATTTTTCAGATTTGGTGATATTATTGCGATGAAAATTTCTAATATGTCCTTAGATAGTTGATTGAGTGGTAAATTTAACGAGAACTGTGATGGTATTTTGGTATTTTAGCCTCGAAAAAAGGAAACCTGTGCATGGCGTGTGATATGTGTGACCCGCCTTAGACTTTCTCGACTTTTGACTTTTCTAATAACACTAAGCACACGTCAGACGTAAGCCTTTTTGCTGAGGTGGGAATTATTTTTCCATGCAACAATATTATTATAATCAATCTTTAAATGTTATCTTTAAAATATTTCAAAAAAATATGTCGTCTTTAAAAGTTGAAACGATAAAATGATATTATGAAATACTAGATTAACAATATTGCATCTTTATTTTAAATTATTCTCCCAACTTTAAAATATTTTAAACTATTTATCTCATCCTTTTATTATTGACACTATTAATTTAAAATAATATTTTTAAAGAAAAGTAAAAGGTTGTTGATACAACTTTTAAAAATAAAATTAAAAATAAAGTAAAAGAGAAAATAAATGATAGTTTTTGCAATAGTTTGAAAGCCTCAAAATCAATATTTTTACAATATTCATTTTTCTTTAAGTTTTTTATTTTAAATTATGTCTCATTAGATTTGACGTCTCATTTAATGATTTTAGCAAGAAGAACATTATTGATATAATATTGACAATTTGGAAATGTAATTTACAATCTTTTGAGTTTGAGGATTATTTTAGAATAAAGGCCATAGTTTGGAGATATTTGGTGCAATTAACTCTAATAATAATGACATGACAAAGTTTAAAAGGTTAAGTTAGAATTTTGGAGATATATTATTGGAAGAAAAGTCCCAAATCCTAAAAATAAAATAAAATTCATAGACTATAAATATTTAAAAATGATAAACTAGATTGTAGGTCACTCAACTAGCTTAAATATCTGCTTTTGGTGGCCAAACTTTTAAAAGTTTCAAAACAGTCATCCAACTATGGTTAGTTAAAAATTGGTATGATAACAAATTTATCCTTCAACTTTTACCTATTATTTTGACTTAGTCATAATTTTAAAAATTAACCTTCAACTTTACAAAATTTTCTTAATCTAGTCCTAATTCTAAAAAAATACACAAATATTTAAAAATATAGAATAAATTTAAAATATAGAATTTTACACTAAAGTTTATATAAAAATAAAATTTTACATTGTAGTTTCTATGATAACAATTGCAAGCCTAGAAATTTAACAATAGTAATAACAATAATATTGTACTTGGCAGACTCAAACTAAATATTATCTTCACTTAAACACCATGTATTTATAATACACGTTAACCTTACCTTCAAGGTTGTTGTTGCTTGTTCTTGAACCACCGCTTCCTCCACCAGAGCCATTGATTTGCCTTTTCCTCCTCCAACTCCACCATTGTTGGCGTTTTATCAGCAGCAAAAGTAGAAAACAGGACAAAGAACAAAGTAGCAAGATGCATGAAACATTTTACTTGCTCACAAACGTGCATCAAGGAATGAAAAACTGATTTTCATTACCATAAACAAAGTAATACATATATTTTATAGACAATCTTCTCTACCAAACACAATTACTAGCACTAACCAGCCTAGTAAGTTGTGAAACATTGCTTGTACACTAAAACAAGTCAACTAAACAAGTCTTTTACCTACATAAACACATCAAGTTGTCATAAAACTTGTTCATTTTCAACCAAATTAAATTACATTGCAACTAAAACAGAAAATATGTTACTGCACCATGCACAATTTCTGCAGCATGCATACAAATTGTATGCATTCAACAAAATCATCATAGCAACATGGTTGGCCACTTTTCAACACTCCTCATTGGCCTCCACATTGCAAATACCAATTATTCATCAAATTTTTTTAGCTTGGTAGTCCCAATATGCTTTGTTTCAAGTTGACCCTGCTCAAGCAATTCATCTTCAACTTTGGCCTCATCCTCAACCAAATCTAACTTGCACACTTGACTATCCCAATCTTTTGTGTTAGATTTGTTCTTCACATGGACTCTTTTCCTCTTTCACAGCCTTGGTTTGCAGCTTTCCTTCAAACACATCTTTCCTAGCCCTATTTCTTCTTGCACATACTTCCTTCTGTTATGGAGTGTCTTACACTTGGATTGTCTGTCATTTTGTCTCCCACTTGGACTGTCTGCCACTTTGGCTTGCACTTGGACTATTCGCCACTTTGGCTTGCATTTTGATTGCCCGCCACTTTGGCTTGCACTTAGACTATCCACCACTTTTGGCTTGCATTTAAACCGTCCACCACTTTGGCTTGCACCCACTTTCGGCTTGCATTTAGATTGTTTGTTGTTTTGGCTTGCACCCACTTTGGCTTGCATTTAGATTGTCTGCCACTTTGGCTTGCACCAACTTTTGCTTAAACTTAGATTGCCCACCACATTAGTTTGCATTTAGACCGTCCGTCGCTTTAGCTTGTACTTGGACTGTCTGCCATTTTGGCTTGCACTTGGACTGTCCACCTGTCACACCCCAAATATAGATGAGCTAAATTTAAGGCGCGTAGGCGAGATGATGTCTATTCTGGCGCACTCTAGTAGCTACTTTGCCAAATTGTAGCCTCTAGCGAACTATTATTTTGGCAAATAGTGTATACGCCCATAGAAGTATATTATGATTTAGTCATGGGCATGTTCTTCAGTAAAACAAAAAGTCAATAAAAAAGAAAAGTAAGCTTTGTGTAAGTCATCGCTGAAAGTTATTACGCCTAGTTTGTTCAAGTACTGTGTAGAGCATGTCTCAGTAACTAAATCTGGTTGTAAACCAACTAAACTGATTGGAAAAATGGCATATGGAAAAGGCTCTTATTTATGTTTCCTCTGAGTTCTGTAGGCCATGAGGAAAGGCATATTCTAAAATTTACGAACACTTGTCAAGTTCCACTAAGTAAGATGGCTCATATTTATACGTGTGAGAAGGGTTATGGAAAAGGTTTTTTTCCCTCTCCCTTCAATTTTAGTTTCTAATTTTTTTTCTTAACTCTAAATTATATCTCTTCTGGTTAAATTGGAAGCTAGGGTTCTTAGTTAATGAGTGGTTATTCCATCTCCGGGTAAGTATTACAACTCTGCATGTTAAGAGTAAGGATACTATGAAGTATATAAACAGTAATATATGAATAAGAAGGCCTATATGGGGATTTTCTGCAAATGAAGTGTTAGCAATCTGTTTTTAAATGGGTATTAATGGTGAATTTATATTATTTAAGCAGTTGTTATTGCTAGTTTGGATTGAATATCTGATTTTGAAGTTGGTAGTTATAGCGGATGAGTCTTAGGTCTGTCCCTAATTGGTGAATCAATTCATGAATGACTGTTGAAGATAAGTATGTAATCTTGGTATAAGTCTATATGAGTTTGGAATGTAATGAATTGTGTTTGGATAAATGTGATTTTGTAAAGTAATTGTATTTGTGTGTGTGTCTGGAACGTATATTGTGAGTTGTGGTCGTGTTGATGTGTATGAAGCATGTATTGAAGTGTGATTTATTTAAGGAAATGAATTTAGCCTTCCTGAATGTGTGTTTATACTGGATATTTGATGCTAGACTTAAAATGTTTGGGAATGAGGTGTATCAAAGTGTGGAGAGGTTGTGTTATGAGTTTGGTCACCGTAGTGGTAACTGATGAAGTCCTTCGGATGAGCGCTTCAACCGAGTAGTCTTCTCTGCTATCCTCAAGCTCATGTCTGTCGAGCATGGGTTCACTTCGAATCAAAAAAATTTTCACAAAAATTACTGGTGAGGCAATTTTACAATTTCCTTAAACTTTTGGGTCAAGTTGTAAATCAGAAAAATATCTCTAGAAATTTCTAGAATAATTTCTTCAGAGAAATTTCTCTCTACAACTTTCTCTTGAATTCAAGTGTGTGTAAATAATGACCCAATGCTCTCTTTATATAAGGAGAGTTTAGGGAGTTAAACTATGATTAAACTTAATCACTTTAATATTAAATTTAACCTAATATTTATCTTAATAAATTAATAGAATATTTATATACAAGATAAACATTAGATTAAATTTAATATTAAGATAATCACCTTAGTATTAAATTAATAAAATACTATTAAGATAAGTATAAAATTTAATTTAATATTAAACTATTCAAATAATATTATTTTTGGAATAATTAATATGAAATCAAATTCTCTGGTAGAGTCTCAGTAGGAGTGTAACTCTTCCACTGCTCAACCACCAGCGACCAACCGCCGTCGACTTTTAGGACGTCGCAGTCGTAGCCATCGACACCATTATGTCTGGTGGTGCAGATGCGATACCGTTACGGCACCCCAAGCCGGTTCGGTTACTGCTAATTCAATCTGGGTCAATGATGACCCAATCAGTTCGGTCAAGCCACCAGTTGGACCGTCGGCTCAATTTCACATACCAGACCCGATTTGACTAGTTTTTGGGTCTTGGTCTCGATTTTGGGCTTACGGGCCTAATTTATGATCTCAAGTCTAATTTTCAAGTTCAATTACCCATTGGGACAATTGTCTGAATTGAAAATTAACTTTCAAAAGTATCATATTAATTTTAATTTATTTGATTAATTTAATTTACTTGATCAAAATTAATTTTGCCAAAAATACTTAGACTTTCCAAATTAAATTTTCAAGAAAATTCTTTAATCAAATTCTCTAGTTAAAAAATTCTCACAACCACCTAATTTAATTCCACATCGAATAAATCGACTCAATTAAATTATTCCCAAAGTCGTAGAATTTTCTTCTGATTCAAATGCAGTCGGATCGAGCTTTTGCTGAACTAGTGGAGAGACCAGTCAGACATATACAATTAGGTTCTAGTGATTGCAATTATGTCCAAAAGCATCGGTATGATAATTCACAATTACTTAATCATCGAGACAGTCGATAAGAAGTACCATGATTGAAAACTTCTTATTGTATACTCTTTATGAAAGTAATTCATCCAACTACTTTGTCCAATGATCTCGTCATGTGTGTGTTACCCTCATTAAGATATTATTGATTTCTTTGAGCTAAATCTGTTCACTCAATACAATCCTACTTGATCTCATTATCACCATTGTGTCTTTTTAATGATTAATATGATCAATGTCAACAAATAATTGTGATAAATTGCTCGTTCGAAAATAAGCAACTCGTGGCCACGTTCCATATTTATCAATCCACACAATGCCAATGAGAGATCATTAACTCTTTAATTGAACTATGAATTCCACTATAGCTAGTAAAGACATGCCATACATAAGTCATGTACCCAACATATCAGCTATGCACGATCATCTTTAGAGCATAAGCCTCCATTTATATCAAAGCACATGAGTTGCATACGCATGGTCAATTACTAACTCAGGATTTAGGTAAATCACACCATGAACGTCACAAGTGAATTAATTCACAAACAGATTCAAAATTAACTCATCTTGGGTCCAGTCTAATGCATCATTCTACCAATGAATACATCTATGTCTCTACTCGTTGAGTCATATGCTTCGGTAACCAAGACTAGCCATCTCCCCAATTAGAATTGTAGACGACATAATAATCCTTCTCAGTATTAGAATCAAATCCTCACTTTGATTCTTTTATAGGATTACGGACTCATTTAGATTATCTACTAAAGTATGTTGTCTTTTTCGCAATGTAAACGGTCTTTACAATGCCACTTATCATCAGTTTGAACTTTAGACAATCAATGAACTAATATTTGGTTGTCACAATTTCGCTATGCATGTAAAATATAAAAGACATAAATACAAAATACATAATAGTGAAATGTGAAATTAACATTATTTATTTATTCATCATTCAAATAAATAGAAAACAATTACATGTTTACTCCAATATGGGCACACTTCCCTATAGTCTCCCACTTGCCCTAATGAAGTAAATGTGTCATGTTTCGCATTCTCATATCCTTGTCGTGTTTGTTAAAACTCCTAGTTACAAGAGTCTTAGTAAATAGATTCGAAAGGTTACTTTCAAAAGTTACTTTCATCACATCTATAATTCCTTCGGCTACTGCCTCTCGTATCAAGTGATACGTAAGATCAATGTGTTTCGTCCTCTTATGACTTCTCATTTCCTTGGTATTTGCTATTGCAGCACTATTATCACAATACAGTGTTATAGTTTTTTCATACTAGGAACAACTTCAATTTCAATTAAAAACTTTCGAAGCCATATTGCTTCTTTCGTTGCTTTAAAAGCAGTCACATACTCGGCCTTCATGGTAGAGTCAGTAGTGCAAGTTTGTTTTAGACTTCTCCATACTATGGCTCCACGGCCTAAAACAAATACATTTCCTGAAGTCGATTTCCTCAAATCTTTTCAGGTTTGGAAGTCTGAGTCTGTGTATCCAACAAGATTAAGGTCTTCCCCATAATACACAAGCATATAATCATTGGTTCTTTTAAGATACCTTAATATATGTTTTACAACTTGCCAATGCCTGAGACCTAGATTCGCATGATATTGACTAACCATTCCAACTGCAAAACAAATATCTGGACATGTGCAAAGCATCACATACATAAGGCTTTCAACTGTCAAAGCATATGGAACATACTCATATGCTCTCTTTATTCCGCTATCTTAGGATAGTCATATAAAGAAAGATGAAAACCTAATGCAGTCGGCAGAACGTCTGGCTTTGCATCGGTTATTGCAAAATGTTCTAGTACCTTATCGATGTATGAAGCTTGAGATAGTGCTATCGTTTTATTCTTTCGATCCCTAAGGATTCGAATTCAAAGAATATAACTAGCTTCACCCAAGTCCTTTATGCTAAACTATTGAGCTAACCGTATTTTAACTGATGACAATTCTCCTACATTATTTCCGATAAGTAGAATATCATCAACATACAAAATGACGAAGACCACCTTTTTTCCTTTATAAGCTTATAAATACAAAGTTCATCGGCGTTTTTCTCAAATCCAAAAGTCTTAATCATTTGATCAAATTTTTTATTCCATGAGCGGGACACCTGTGTAAGTCCATAAATGGATCTTAGTAGTTTGCAAACTTTTTGCTCCTTTCCTTTGACAACATAGCCAATGGGTTGAGCCATGTAAATGGTCTCATCAAAATAGTCATTCAAGAATGTTGTCTTAACATCCATTTGGCAGATCTCGTAATTGAGAGTAGCAGAAATGGATAAGAGTATGTAGATAGACTTGAGCATGGCTACTGGAGAAAAGGTCTCATCGTAATCGATGCCTTCTTACTGTGTGTATCCTTTTCCTACAAGTCTAGCTTTGTGTGTTTCTACTTTTCCTTCTGCATTTCTCTTCTTCTTGTAGATTCACTTGCATCTTATGGGTTTAATCCCAACCGGTAAGTCTACAAGTTCCCACACCATATTGGATTTCATAGAATCCATCTCCGCATCCATGGCCTATTTCTAGAGCTTAGAATCAACGTCTTGCATAGCATCCTTGTAAGTGAGTGGATCATCATCCTCATGATTAACTTTCGTATTATAAATACTATCATCATAGATTAAGAAGCCTGGTTTCTTAGAAACTTTCTCACTACAACGGATTCCCCTATGTTGTTGATCATTTACAGGTCTTTCTACCACTTTCTCGAGGATTAAACTCGGTGATTATTCTACCACTCCCGAAAGTTCCTCAAGTACCACTTTACTTTAAGGCTTAAAGTTATCCATGTAGCTTTTTTTGAGGAAAGTAGCATTAGTAGAAACTTTTATCGTATTATCTTTCAGATTGTAGAATAATCCTCTTTTTGTTCCTTTTGGATATCTTACAAACATGTACAATTCTGTCTGTGCATCCAACTTCTTTACATCATTATCCAGAACGTGTGTTGGACAACCCTATATTCTAAAGTGATTTAGAGTGGGTTTCTTTCCATGCAACAGTTCATAAGGTGTCTTACAAGAAGACTTGGTTGGCATACCATTCAAAATATAACAAGCCATTTGTATTGCATATCCCCAGAAGGAAGTAGGAAGTTGTGAATGGCTTAACATTGAATGAACCATGTCAAGCAAGGTTTTATTCCACCTCAGTCAAACCAAAGATTTTTTATAGATAAACCTAATTGTTTTTCCACTTCCGCACACAACTCTCAAAATTTATCAAAGGTTTTGCTTTTGCGGTGCATTAGATACATATATCGATTTTGAAAATAGTCATTGATAAAAGTCACGTAATAATCATAACTTCCTCGAGTACTGATCCTCAGTGTACCACATACATCAGTGTACACATGTTCTAAAGGTTGGTTGGCCTTTGTACCTTTCGCATTAAAAAGCCTCTTAGTCATTTTACCTTCCAAGCAAGATTCACATTGTGGAAGACTAACTTCCTTAAGCATACTTAAGTGACCATCTTTCAGGAGTCTAGTGATTCTTTCTTGGTTAATATGACCAAGTCTTAATAACCCACATACTCCTTGAAGTTTGATTTGGAATGCCTTTCCTATTGTAGAAGAAACATTTGATCTTTTTAGGATCTTTTGACTTTTTAGCCTTCTTCCTATTCACATGAGGTGGAACCGAAGGCTTAGTAAGTTTCTTTTTTCCCTTAGCTTTCTATTTCTGCTTAGAGGACGAGGGGCTGGCAGCAAAGTTTGCCTCAGGTTTCTCCTGAACTGGCTTACCACCATTCAACATCAACTCATAGGATTGTAATTCCTTTATGAGCTGAGTCAAGGTAAGCACCTTGTTCCCTAAGTTGTAAATGGCCCTAAAACCAGCAAACTCCTTGGTTAAGGATTTGAACACTATTTCAATTTGTGTGTTCATGTCTAGTTCAGCCCCATTATCCTCTGCTTCCGCAAAGAATCCCATAAGCTTAAGCATATGTTGACCAGAGTGCCGGGTTTTTGTTGAGAATTCATCAAATTTGTAATAGCAGATTGTCGAGCCAATGCGACTTGGCCTCCGAGCAAATCCTTTAAATTTTTCATGATCTCTTTGGTAGTACAAAAATTCTCATGTTGCTTTTGGAACACATTACTCATGCTTGCTAACATATAACATCGAACAATCAAGTCAGAATCTCTCCAACAATTTCTCTCTTTGGGTTGAGCTTCAGGAAGACACGTTTCATCAAAAATGAATTTGTGTTTCTCACAGCTAAGAACTATCAGCAAGTTCCGTTTTCATTCTAAAAATTTATCTCCATTTAATTTGTTTTCAATAATAATGCTAATAAGAGGGTAGGAGACATATTTGAACTGAAAAAAAAAAGATTCACTAATTATTATCTTTGTATAAAGCAACTGTTTTTCATTTCAGCAACATATTAAGAATGCAATAGAATATATGCGTCTTGTATTAAAACCTTGAAAAAATATTTTTTTCATTCTTACGATCATTCTCACACCCATCAATCATGTTTCTTTGGGGTCTCATAATTAATTAGCAAGAACATGAATTACATCCAATCAGATCGTGAATCTTAATTCTCAAGGCACCACATGAACTAGCGACCGTTTAACATTTGACCATCATCTCTAGCTTAAATATCGTTTCTTGGGAAACTATTTAATGAGGGATGGTCTTGAGTGTGTAACCATTGACTCAACGCCCATCATGAACATGCTTTCTTTTGTGAGTAATCTTGGGAAAATCTCTCTGAAAGTCATGCATAACTAGTTTTCATTAGAAGGAAATCCCATCTAGTGAACCCACATAAAAAGATTACCTTGGGGTGCGACCAGGGAAGGAATCAGCTCGAAATTTTATTATGCTATCACTTAAGGACCATCAATGGTGGTCATTGGTCTTGTTCAATGACCTTCTCCCACTTAATATTTTAAAAACATGCAAGGTTTTTTTTATCCCAAATTTCAAGAATGATAATAAAATAGTCCTAGTGGCATTCTTACCTAACCTAAATGACATGCTTCCAATATATGCATGGCATGCTATGGTAATTTTCTAATATTTATTCATAAAAATCAATTAATCATAAAAACAAGCAATTTTGATTCTCCACGGTTTTTCTTTTAAATGAAAAACTGAAAAAGTGAATGCAAACCGTGCACCAGGTAGGGTCCCAAGAAAGGGAGGTGAGTCAAATTTGACCGCTTAAAAATCAAGTCTTTCCTAGCCAGAGCTATTCCTAGACATGCACCTTTTCATTACCACACTTCTTATTTTTAATCGATCAACTATGGATCATCTCATATATATATATAACATAATTATAACACTACATAATATTATAAACAATTATCAAACAGATATATAAAGAGATAGGTAATTAAAATAAAATTGATAGCCAAGATTTCTATGGTTCTATTTCTAGAAAATAAATGAAAAAAAATAAAATTACATAATTTTTCACCATAGGGCATTCCTTGGGTATTCAACCACCATCGTATCTTTTACTCGTCATGGACTTCTTTTGAAAAAAATTACGTTTAAGTCCTATGCCTATTTTTAGCTCACAAGAATTCTATGAATTTTTTTAAAAAATGGCCCTATGTGGACGTCATATTCCACGGTCTATTTCCTAAGAATCACAGACTCAGCAAAAAATAATTATATAACAAATAAATAATATCGCATCCATTCTCATATATAAATCGAAACATGCATAAGATCTAAATAATGTCACTTTCTATGTAATCAAATAATTCAAGAAAAAGAGAAATTTATTTTGATTATCTGTTTATACTTAAAGATAGACATAACCTGACTTTGATACAAATTATTGGAAAAATGAGTTTGAAAAATGCAACGGAAAATAAATTCAGGAAAAAACCAGAGCTTTAAAAATTTTCCAAAATAAAATTTTCCAAAACCGAGTAGCCTTCTCTGCTATTTTCAAGCTCACATTTTCCGAGTGTGAGCTCGCTCCAAATCAGAAAGTTTTTCACAAAAATTACTAGTGGGGTAGTTTTGAAATTTCTCTAAACTTTTGTGTCAAGTTGTAAATCAAAAAAATATTTTTATTAATTTTCTGGAGTAATCTCTTTAGAGAATTTTCTTTCTACAACTTTGTCTTGAATTCAAGTGTGTGTAAATAATGACCTAAGGCTCTCTTTATATAGAGAGCGTTTAGAGAGTTCAATTATGATTAAACTTAATCACTTTAATATTAAATCTTATTAAAATAATAAAACGTTTATCGACAAGATAAACACCGCCAGCCACCGGGAAGTCTCAGTTGCAGCCACTGGCACCGCCGTGTCTAGTGATGCAGGTGCGACACACTTACGGCACCCCGAGCTGATTCGGCTATTGTCGGTTCAGCCCGGGTCAATAATGACTCGACCGGTCTGGTCTAGCCACCAGTTGGACCGTCGACCCGATTTCACATATCAAGCCCGGTTTGACTAGTTTTTTGGTCTTGGTCTCGATTTTGGGCTCCCAAGCCTAATTTACAATCTCAAGTGCAAATTTCAAGTTCAATTACCCACTGGGCCAATTGTTTGATTTGAAAATTAACTTCCAAAAATATCATATTAATTTTAATTGATTTGATTAATTTAATTTTACTTAATCAAAATTAATTTTTCAAAAATCACTTAGATTTTCCAAATTAATTTTTCAAGAATATTCTTTAATCAAATTCTCTAGTTGAACAATTCTCATGACCACCTAATTTAATTCCACATCGAATAAATCGACTCAATTAAATTGTTCCCAAAGTTGTAGAATTTTCTTCTGATTCAAATGCAATCCGATCGAGCTTTTTCTGAGCTAGCGGAGGGACCAATTGGACATATACAATTAGGTTCTAACGATTGCAATTATGTCCAGAAGCATCGTTCTGATAATTCGCAATTACTTGATCATGGAGATAGTCCATAAGAAGTACCATGATTGAAAACCCTTATTGTATACTCTTTACGAAAGCAATTCATCCAATTGCTTTGTCCAATGATCTCGTCATGTGTGTGTTGCCCTCATATGATATCTTCGATTCTTTTGAGTTAAATTCGTTCACTCAATACAATCCTATTTGATCTCATTATCACCATTGTGTCTTCTTAATTATTAATATGATCACTGTTAACAAATGACTATGATAAATTGCTCGTTCGAGAACAAGCAACTCGTGGTCACGTTCCATATTTATCAATCTTTCAATGTCATTGAGAGGAAATCGTTAACACTTTAATTGAGCTATGAATTCCACTGTAGCTAGTAAAGCCATGCCATACATAAATCATGTACCCAATATACTGGCTGTAGTCAATCATTTTTAGAGCATAAGCCTCCACTTATATCAATACACATGAGTTGCATACACATGGTCAGTGACTAACTCAGGATTTAGGTAAATCACACCATGACCGTCACAAGTGAATTAATTCACAAAAAAATTCAGAATTAATTCATCTTGGGTCCAGTCTAATATATCATTCTACCAATGAATACATTTATGTCTCTATTCGTGGAGTCATCCGTTTTGATAGGCAAGACTAGCCATCTCCCCAATTGGAATTGTGGACGACATAATAATCCTTCTTAGTATTTGAATCAAATGCTCACTATCATTCTTTTATGGGATTACAGGCTCATTTAAATTATCAACTAAAGTAAGTTGTCTTTCTCGCAATGTAAACATTCTTTACAATGCCACTTATCATCAGTTTGAACTTTAGACAATCAATGAACTAATATTTGCTTGTCATAATTTTGCTATGCATGTAAAATATAAATGACATAAATAGAAAAGACATAATAGTGAAATGTGAAATTAACTTTATATTTTATTCATCTTTTAAATAAATAGAAAGTAGTTACATGATTACTACAATATGGGTACATTTTCCAACAACGATCATAACTTACTAAGTTCCTCTGAACTTATTAGTGTTATGTCTATGTTTTAGGTAATGTTTTGTAAGCATAAGTTCTTAAAGAGAGGATGCTAGGAATGCACCAGAGAAAGCATCAAGTGGGGATACTATGCATATAATGGGTGTATAGGAAGAGCTAGTGTTTTGTAGGACTACGCCCTTAAAGTCTGTCTTTTGTAACTTCTGTGTTGAAATCAAATTTAAGGAGACTGATGTAATATGTCTTATTTTCCTTAGTTTTTCATTATGGAGTTTTCAAATAAATTAATAAGATTTTTTCAGTAAAGATTTTTTGTCAACTGTTTCAAAAATTTTGTTAAGTATTTTGTGATGTAACACCCGAGATTTAGACCTGGTGAATCGAGTCGGGTTGAAGGCGTTACACCGTCACTTTGGTTTGGACCCACTTTTGGCTTGCATTTATATTGCGCACCATTTTGGCTTGCATTTAGATTCTCTGCCACTTTGTCTTGCACCAAGTTTGACTTGCACTTAGACTATCTACCACTTTGGCTTGCACCATCTTTGGCTTACATTTAGATTGTATGCCACTTTGGCTTGTATTTAGATTGTCTTCCACTTTGGCTTACACTTAGATTGTCTGCCACTTTGGCTTGCCCCCACTTTTGGCTTGCATTTAGACTGTTTGTCGCTTTGGCTTGCACCAACTTTGGCTTGCACTTTTTTTGGCTTTCTCTTCGACAGGTTCCCATTTTTACAGACTTGCTTTTACTCCATCAACTCCTCCTTTAGGTTATTCCAAGCTTGTTTGGGAGTCTCATAGAGGGTGATTTGATGTTGCCTTAACAACCATCCCTCAAAGATAAAAGGCTTTGATAACTTTTATCTTTCTTAACAAGCAGCAAAATCAAAATCAATAGCCCTCAAAGACTTGGGCTCATGATAGCAATTGTTGGTGTTATGAACAAAGAAATAAGGAAAAACATTTTACTTGCTCACAAACATGCAACAAGGAATGAAAAAATGATTTTCATTACTATAAACAAAGTGATACATGTCTTTTATAGAGAATCTTCTCTACCAAACACTACTACTACTACCACTAATCAGCCTAGTAAGTTGTGAAACATTGCTTGTACACTAAAACAAGCCAACTAAACAAGTCTTTCAGCTACCTAAACACATCAAGTTGTCATTAAGCTTGTTCATTTTCAACCAAATTAAATTACATTGCAACTAAAACATAAAATATGTTACTGCAGCATGCATGCAAGCTTTATGCACTCAACAAAATCTCATAGTTGTAACAACCTATACCTGATCCGAATTACCGAATCTGAGTATCAGATGTTACAAAACTTAAAATGTAGCAACCCATTTTTTAGTGTTGTCAGAAACAGTGATTTCGGGAGCACAATTCTGATCTGTGAGTCTGTAAATATTATTTATTAAATATGTACGAAATTATTTAAGTGTCATATTAAGTTTTGGTTTGGTAATTTCGTTGTTTGTCTATTTATTTAAGGAAAAATGACTAAATCGTAAAAGTCATAAAACTTAATCATTATTGATTTATATAAGTTAAAAAGAATGATTAAATATTCTTAAGGGTTTTAGATGGTAATTCTACCATTATTTATTTATGTTGACGAAAATGGGTTTATTTAACCAAAATTGTAATATATTTATTTTATAACTTATAACATTATATGTTATAATGGTTAATTAAAGAAAAAGAAAAGAAAAAACAATTCATTTTCTTGTTTCTTCTTCATCTTCTAACGAAAACAAAAAGGGGAAAGATAGGTTTGGTTATTCAAGCTTCGGTCCTTGATTGGGTAAGTTATTTTAGTTTCTTTCTTTTATTTTTCATGTTTTTGGAATCCCGAAAGCTTGATTTAGCAAACCCAAGGACTATTTTGTGAAATTTTTAAAGTTTTTTAAAGTTTCCATTCATGTTTCTTGAAGCTTTTGTGGTTATTTGGTTAGTTTTGAAGCTTAGATCTGTTAATGGACTAGTTTGTAAAGTAAAAATAGTTAGTTTTGAACTTAGGGACTAAAATGTACTAAGTCCAAAATGTGTATGAAAATTCTGAATTTATGTGTTTTAATGGATTGTTGGAGGATAAAATTGAGATTGATTTTGAAATCGAAGCTCAAATGTGAGAATTCTACTAGTTTCGATTTTAGGGACTAAATTGTGATAAATGCAAAAGTTGAGGAATTTTAGTATAGGTGAAACTGAATTAGGTTATGGTTTTTATATGATATTATATGTTATTTGGATCAGTTAATTAAATCAAATTATACTTTAGATTAAGAAATTCATCGACGACATACGAGGGAAAGGAAAAATTATCGACTAGTCTCTGTTAGTTAAACCGCTACAGTTTCGGCAGGTAAGTTTATATAGTATAATTTAAAATTTTGATTTTAATGTATTATATCGGATTTATTAATATTGACTTTTGGTGAATTGGAAATTGTTTTATAATATGAGATAAATCCCAATGAAATTAGTAAAAGCCTCATATACAAGGTTATGAGTTCTTGCCTAGGGTCCGAGCTCCTGCATATGTTGCGGACTCGAGAACACAGTTTTAGGTTTTGAGCTCCTCCATATATTCTAGATTTGAGAACACAGGAACATTAAGCCTTGGCTAGGCTAATTATCATACAAGTTTAACCTTAACGAGTAATCATACACTATTATTTTCACCTGTATACTGAGATCTTTTACGAGATTTCATCGGGTAAAATTGTGATTGAAGCATGGAAGATATGCCATTGGAGATTGGCTATGTGACTAGTTGTGTTTTGGTCTTAAGATCTAAATTGGTTTGGTTGGAAATGGAAATATTATGGTTTTTCATGTGAATGAACTAAAAGCTTTATATATTAATGTTGTTGTCTGAAACTTGATAGATTTATTTGTATTTCATAATGAATTTTTTTGTGATAAGAATATAAGGTAAGTGAATGTTTATATTGTATAATCTTACTAAGTATTTTATATACTTATTTGTGTTACTACTTCTCTGTAGATTTTGGATGTTCGGAACGTGTCAATCGGATCAGCAAGAAGCTCACACCTATCGTCACTTGATTTTTTAGACTTTGATGTTTGAAAGTTGGTTACTTATGGCATGTATATAGGATGTTTACTTTGCAAGTTAATGATCATGTTTTGGTACTTTGGTTGTGAATAAGATTAAAAATAACCTTGATGTATTAAGTGTTTGGTACCTATTTGATACTTAGTAAGTTGATGATGTTATCCAAGATTTGAATGGTATTATGTGTATGTTTAGGTGTTAGCATGAGTTGATAATTGTTTATATTTTGAATGATTGACTTGAATGGTATGAAATTTTTAAAGGCAAGTATGCTTAAATTGTGATAATAGGTACTTATGTTTTAGGTCACTTATTGAGCTTTGCTTGTTAATATCATAATTAAGGAAATTATGATTGTATGAGAGTGTTTAGACATGAAAAATCTTGGAATTAATGATAATGAATGGTTGTTGTTTCATAACTGAATTGTGGTGTCAATTGTGGCATATTGGTTAAGCTCTTAGGTTGAGTGAGTTAAGTTGAATTTGGTATATTTTGGTGTTTTGTATCATGTTGTTCAATGGTCTAATGCACTGGCTTGTGGCTTAAGGGATCTTTGGTCAAATTTTTCTTGTTGGTGAAGGTATTTTAGGCACACACAACCTATGACATGGTCTACCACAAGGTCGTGTGCCATACACGGGTGTAGGACACAATCATGTGGTTTGTTCAATTTAAGTACAGGTTGGTTCACATGACCACGATTTGGTGCACAACCTAGCAACACGGTCGGATGACCCTTTATCACATGACATCATATTGTTATATGGTTTGAGGACATGAGCATGTGACCTTGTACCATACGGCCTCATGCTGTCACATGACCTGGCACACAACCATGTGACCCCTGTTTTGCATTTTTGCCATGTTTTTTCTTAAATGTTTCAAATTAGTCCCTACTTTGTTATGAATTTTTTTAGGACTTTCATAAGCTCAAATTAACCCTGATTATTTATGAATATCATGGTTTTTATTACATGTTTAATGAATTGTTTTTATTTAAAGAAAATTTGAACTGTGATAGCTCGTTTATGTTCTGTTCTAAATGGTAGCATTCTGTAACCCTAATCCAGCAACGGAGATAGTTATAGAGTGTTACATAAACACTTAGCAAAAATTTTACGATGAGTGTAAAGCCATTCTAAAACATACTATGTAACACCCCAATCCCCCAGTTGGCGGACTGAGGCATTACAACAGAAAATGGACTTAAACTTGATTTATTATTTTTATAATTTTAGCAAAACATTGGAAACATTTGGCAATTCACCAAAATAAATAGTTGAAGCTATTGAACCTTAATTGACAAAGCAGGGTACTTCAATACTATTCGCTAAATAGGGTTTTCAGGGTGTGCCAAATAGTTTGTAAATTATATTCATAGTAATAGACATACACATCATTTAAAAATAAAAAATTGATACATCACACCACCCTAAAATATACATATGCATGTTACAAAACAGACATAGGCAAGGCTCACAACAAAGGTTTCTTTTTCTAGTTGAGTCCCTTCTACAATCCCTATACGCCGAGGTAGCACATGGGAAAAATAGAAAGAAAAAGAGTAAGTTTGAAAGAACTTAGTGAGCTTTAGAAATAAAAATGCTTAACCCATTCTAATCAAGTCCCATGAACAAGATTAACTGAACGTCTATATATATATATATATAAATATTAAGTTAACAGACTTCACGGAGAGATAATTTGGCTTATACCCTCATACATACAACAATGGTTGATAACTATCCTTGGCGGATAGTATCCCCTGGCAGACTCTATCATCTGCCAAATACAATACGCAGGTGCTTTCCCAAAAAATAGTTTTATTAACATTAACAGAACATATACATCACCTAAATAGGCACTAAAGCTACCATCACTTACTTTATCATCCCAGACATACTGGTTGACTGGTATCTAAGCATCTAAGCATCTACTGGTATCCAAACATATTAAATAAGATTAAGACTTAATACTTATCATGCAATAATACCATGCAAAGCAACTATGTAATTAACCTTTCTATTTAGCGGTCTCATACCTCACTTTGAATATACATAACATGCCTTACATGCAACAATTCCATATTAAAATTTTACTTACTCCTTTCCATGCCCTTCCTTGTGCTAACCTCGAATCCCATATTTATACATCTTAATGGATGTCTTAGTCCATGCTATTTCGTACATATACGTGTTCTCCCACAAGTTTAGGGCTCTTTTCCATGGTTAATAACTAACATGCCCTACCGATGACATCACCGTAATGCTAGGCTGGTTAGCAACTAACATGCTCTAGTAGTGGTCCGTCATCTCCACCAATCTGGTTAGCAATTAACATGCCCTAACTATGGCCTAACACATACACTAATATCGTTAGCAACTATCATGACGTACTAATGGCCCGACATATCTGGATATTGAGTTTGCACACCAGAGAAGTCGTGTTTGTTTCTTATCACTTATATGCACATGCAGATGATTACATGCAACATCTTACCACTTTTCAGAAAAAAATGGTTTTACCTGTATTCATAACCTTTAACTATGATAAACCATAAACTATTAGTATACAGGGACACGAAGGAGGCTCACAGAAGACTCACACACATTGGATACTCAAAGAAGATCTCAAAGAAGCTGGTTACACCACAAGTCTTTCACTACACTCCACGACCTTTACTTGTTATTTAGACACTCGCTGGTTTTTTTCAGACAAGGTTATTCCCTCTTATGGGGGTACAAGAATAAAAAAAAGTAAAAGAAAGAAAGAACCTCGGCTACATAGTCACACCATTATTTATAGCCCATACGGCTCTAACAATAACCCTAAACGTGGCCAGCAATTAGAACCTATTTAGCACCCCTTGGTGGTCGACGTATCAATCCATAGACAATCATTTCTACCTACCACTAAAAATAGTGGTATACTTTTCTTGTACTCATAAGCAACCAACTAAACAAGTCATTCAATTGCCTAAATACATCAAACTATCATTTACAGTACTTTAGTTCAAATCCAACTAGGTCTTAACAAGGAATCCACTAAAACTGAACAGTATACTCATGTCTCACAAGCAAGTATGGTAAATTGTTCCACAGCTATGGCTTTATACCAAATAAAATAGACCACTTAGTGGATACTAACAGAAGGGTCCGCCAACACAAAACTCACCAAGAGAATATGTTGATTGGCAGGTTCTCCACATCAACCACGCCAAGACGTATAGATCAATAACCTATACATCGCCAAAAGATGAATCTTCAACCAAGTCTTTATAGACTTACTTGGTTAGCTAAATTATCTGCCAACCATGGCACGACAACTAGCACTAATTTATCCTGGTAGACAAGGTACGTTCTGCCATTTCTAGCTTATACTTAACCTATAATCCGCCCACACAATCCATCCATAAGGACTACGTCAGGTAGGGTTTTATATATTGTTCTTAAAATAAAATATTAATAAAAGAGAATGTTTAGTAATTAAATCAGATTTTCAAAAACAACATATGACATTTCAACTTAAAACTTTGTTAAAGACAGACTTCTTCATAGCGTAGAGTACTAAGCACCATATTTCAATGGTTTCCTCTATATGCATAATATCGCAACTCGAACTTCCACATTGGCGCATTCTTGGCTTGGTCCTTCCTAGCATATCAACTCCAATAAAAACCTACATTACAAACAAACACTTATAAGTTCAAACGAACTTAGCGAATTTTAGTCCAGGTTATCTTTGAAAGTTTATTGTTGAATTCCTCAACTTAAAGATTTTGGATTTCTTTTCATTCTTTGGCAGATACTTATACTAACTGATCTTTTAAGGTGAACTTCATACGGATTCTACCTTTGGCGAATTCTCATACTGAATTTGGTATATATTAGGATATTGTCAAATCATATCTTAAATCAAACCAGACTATAACTTATTTTGATGGATGAAACATTTTAAGTCATCCTAGGGAATGCCAGACAACCATGTTACATATCATGGGAACTTCCAGGTTTGGCAGAAAAATTAGACTCTAGATAACCTCTATACATTGCGTGAAAATATTCAGGTTTTGTGGATACCATAGAATTTAAATAACATCCATACATAACTTAGACAAACTCAGGTCTAGCAAACACTTAGACCACCCAAAATTACGAATACACCAAGTTTTCTGTACTGATGAGCTACTTTGCTAAATTCACTCTTCAGAAACACTACTGAAAACTCTTTTAAGAAATACCTCTAGAGAAAATTCAAATTTTGCAACAAGGCTATCCAAACAGGGATATGTTAAAACTTACCTTGATCTCTATCATAGTGTTAGCTAGCAAAGAAGTCTCAGAGCTTACCCAAATCTCGCCACAAAGGTAGTTAACTAGATTTCACCTCAAGGGTGTTATAGGATACGCAATAAATGCATCACAAAATAATCTACGAGGGCATCACAGAATATGTCATAAAGGCATCACAGAATATGCTGGAAAGGCATCATAAAATATGCCACAAAGGTTTTTCAGAGAATTCCGTGTTTACTATCCCGGTGGACCATCTCTGTGGGTGCCATGGGGCTTCTCCCACATGGTCTTGCATATATCCTCATGTCATGATTAGTCAGCCCGATTTACATCTCATGTCATGGGTCTTTACTACCTGGTCTTACACATATCTTTATGTCGTGATTTGACAGTCTGATTAGTAGTATATTTGTCTTAACAGAAGTAACACAAACGTATCTCTTTCTCACCTTTTTACATATCCTAAATTTTTCAGGTATTGGAATCATTTAATGGGATAGTATTAGGCAATGACTACATACATGAAAGTAATATCTTATGTTACATAATGTCATATCATGTCATACATGGTTCATCTTATTCATGTATTTGTAGATAACCCTCAGAAACACATATACACATAATTACATGACATGCAGGGGTCAAGTTTAGAGACTTACCTGAAACTCACCTTTATTTCAGCTCAAAGTTCTTGTTCTGATAGTCCTACCCGAACCAGCAGCAGTAACTACTTAAAATATCATGGAACTTCCATTAAAACCCTATTTACAGATAGCTTACCAACATATCAATTTCATGCGACCCCCATGCAGGGCCTCCCACTCACACTTTACTGTTCATACGTCTTATAACATCCCTATTCTTCAAAAATCACATGTAGAGTTATAGAACTTACCAGGAGATTGAAAACATCCACTGATCAAACCAAAAATCATAGCTTCCAGTCATAAAGAAGAAGAGATTGTTTAGGTTTAAGAAAAAGGAACAAAACATAGAGCAAATGGAAAGAAAGACCATCTAAAATGTTCCCTTCCTACTATATATGCTCAGTTCCACTTTAGTGGATCTTGACACAAATGTCAAATGCATACTAAAATTATCCCTTAAATTCCTTACCAAAATCTAGAAAAATATATAAGGAAATCCAAATATAGATATTTTTTGACTAGGCAAGTCCATTCATTTGACTCTTAACCAATCTAGTTGCAGAACCCATTTACACAGTGTTCGAGCAAACCGAGCGTACCGTACCCTTTCCGATAACTTGTATGTGGGTGAACTAAAGACACTTTAGTCCCCTGTACTGCAACTACCAATCATTCATCAAATTTTTTGAGCTTGGTAGTCCCAAGATTCTTTGTTTCAAGCTGAGCCTACTCAAGCAATTCATCTTCAACTTTGGCCTCATTTTCAATCAAATCTGACTTGCACACTTGACTATCCCAATATTTTGTGTTAGATTTGTTCTTTATATGGAGTCTTCTCCTCCTTCACAGCGTTGGTTTGCAACTTGCATTGAAACACATCTTGCCTAGTCTTGTTTCTTTTTGTATATACTTTCTCCTACTATGGGGTGTCTTACACTTGGATTGTTCGTCATTTTGGCTTCCATTTGGATTGTCTACCACTTTGGCTTGCCGCTACTTTTGACTTGCATTTAGACTGCCTGCCACTTTGGCTTGCACTTAGACTATCCACCACTTTGGCTTGGATTTAGACTTCCCGCTACTTTGGTTTGCACTTAGACTGTCTGCCACTTTGGCTTGCACTTAGACTGTCCACCACTTTGGCTTGCACCCACTTTTGGCTTGCATTTAGACTGTCTGCCATTGTGGCTTGCACCAACTTTGGCTTTCACTTAAACTGTCACCAATTAGGCTAGCACCCACTTTTGGCTTGCATTTGGATTGTCTGCCACTTTGGCTTGCATTTAGACTGTCCGCCACTTTAGCTTGCACTTTTGGTTTACTCTTCGATAGGCTCGCAGTTTGACAGACTTTCTTTTACTCCATCAACTCTTCCTTCAGGTTATCCCAAACTTGTTTAGAAGTATCACAGGGGTGAGCTGTTGCTGCATTAACAACCATCCCTCAAAGATAACAAGTTTTGATAGCTTCTGTCATTCTTAACAAGTAGCAAAAACAGAACTAATGGCCCTTAAAAACTGAGGCTCATGATACCAATTGTTGGTGTTATGAACAAAGAAAGAAAGCATGTCAAATTTTACTTGCTCAAAAACATGCAACAAGGATTGAAAAACTAATTTTCATTGCCATAAACAAAGTAATACATGTATTTTATAAAAAATCATCTCTACCAAACACAACTACTACAACTAATCAGCCTAGTAAGTTGTGAAATATTACTTGTACACTAAAACAAGCCAACTAAACAAGTCTTTCAGCTACCTAAACACACCAAGCTGTCATCAAGCTTATTTGTTTTCAACCAAATTAAATTACATTGCAGCTAAAACATAAAAGATGTTACTGTAGCATGTACATTTGCTGCAACATGCATACAAGCTGTATGCAGTCAACAAGATCATCATAGCAACATGGTTAGACACTTTTCAACAAACACCATCTACAGTCCCATAACCATAATTGGAATTTGACCCAGACCCATAAACACTTCCAAACCTAGGCAGAGCTTGAACCATAACCCATCCACTTCCAGGGCTTGATCCCCATCCCCAAATATAGTCCTAGTTAGGTCCATGGCCTGAGCCACTAGCACCATTAGAGCCCTCGCTCTCGGAAGAGGTCAGTTGTTTCCTATCACCATGAGTACCACCCATACCAATTACACCCATTAAGAAAAGAAAGAATAAAGGGAAATGCAGAAAGTTAAGTTCCATTTTCTTCACCATTATTGATATACAATTCAAATCTTAAAAGTTGTTTTCATAAGCAAAATTTGCGGTTTGTGAATTGACGTGCATCAAGAGTTAAAGTAGGTATTTATAACATACAATGTAAATATCTTTTCGAAAATATTTATATTTTTAGATTTATTTAGTTGAAGGTTAAATTTATTGTTTTATTAATTTTAAATTATTAGCTCATTTTTTCGTCAAATATTTAACAGCATATGACATAAATGGAAAAAATAAATAAACACGATTAATTAGGTTATCGTTTTAAAAGTTTAAATGTTAGTCCGAGAAAAGAATATAATTGACTGATCTACAATATAATTTACCCATAAAATTATTAGTTTACAAATTAATCCATCAATTAAACCAATTAAAATGAACCCAATACTAATTAATTAAATTAATTTGATTTAGTCAGTTTTTCTATTTATTCGATCAAAGGGATTAGGTTTATTCATTTTAATTGGTGATTTCTTTTCTTTTCTTTTTCTTTTTAAAGTTTTCAAATCAAACAATCAATTAATATGGACTGAAACCATATCCATAAGATCCACAACCAAGCCCAAACCGTATATACCAAAACTTAAGCATATTCTACCAATTTAGTATTAAATTTTAAAATTTTTAAAATAAGAAACATTTAAAAGTTTGTTGTCTAACATATAAATTTATAAATAATTTGATACTTTTTTTTTTTCTAAAATTTATTTATTAAAATAATAATTTTATAAATAAATTTTTTCTTTAAAAAACTACAAAGAAGACTTAATCCAAATTCAAATTTTTTTTAGTTTTATTTTATAATAGCTTAATTAAATAGGAGGCCCTTAAACTATGTCATTTGATTGAGTTAACTACTTAAACTTTTTTTATTGAGCCAAGTACCTAAATTTTATTTTGTAACCAAAGTTGACCCACATTCCGTTAGAAAAAAAACATAACCAATCATAAAGTGTCATGTCGCCACCTCATTAAGATCTAATTAAATAAAAGTATTATATTATTATTTTTATTAATATTAATTAAAATAATTATTTTAATATTAAAAAATAAAAATAATTCCTTCCCCAACCATTGCTCTCCCTCTCCCCCCAACCCATCCCCGTCCCTCCTATATCTAATATGTACATCCTTCCCTATAAGCTAAAGTCATTTTAGCACTCCATTAATTTTTCTCTTCTTTTAGTCATTAAATTTGTACTGTTTGTTAAACCACCCCAAATGGATGGAAAAGTTAGCATCTGTTAACTTTACTGACATAGCATACACTTAAATGCCAAGTCAACAATTAATTAATTTTTAATTTAAAAATTCATAAAAATTTAAACATATTAAAAATTAAAAAATATAAAAAAATATTTTTAATTAGAAAAATTAATTGTTGATGTGTGATACAAATTGTTTTAAAACAATAACAAAATAAAAAGGGTAAACTATTAAAATAGTCATTTTGTTTACCCGAGGTTACATTTAGTCACTTATGTTTGAACTATTACGTTTTCGTCACTTACGTTATCATAATGTTATGAGGATTAACATTCAAAACAAAATGTATATGCAAATTTCATTTTTATTCCTATTTTGGAATATAAAAAATGTTTGCTAAATTGGATTAAAAGATATCAAATGTTATAATATTTTAGAAAAAAAGTGATGGAGAATAAAAGTTAAACAAAAGAATTTCAAAGAAGATATGGTAAGGAAGCATACTTGAAATTCATTTACAAAGACAACTCGATATAATATTTCTAAAGATGAGACAAGTTGATTCTATTTGCATAACATTGTCATCCTTAGTCATGCTTAACAAACCATATCAATTGATTGCAATACCCAATTTTAACCCGGGCCGATCAAAAAAATAAATAAAACCAAATAAGTGTCCAGTCCATTTACAAACTGTTAATCCATTTATAACTCAACTAAACCCGCAGCCCAATAACCAATTACAGACCCAAACCCTAGCATAACTCGAAGTGGCCCATTTTCTTGAAGCATCCAGAAACCCCTTGGGTTTCTGGAACAAATTGTGCCGCAGCCAAGCCAGGCTCCTCTTCGCACACGCATCGGCCTCCACCACGTGCGTCTCGCCTCCAGCTAACCTGCGCAATAAACGGCAAAACAGCTGCAAAGAAACTGCAAAAAATAGCAAATAGCAAAGATAGAGACTTGATTTTTTTATATAATTTTGGCTATATAAGGCTGATTCAAATTTGTAAATGGGGGGAGAATATTCAATAAGAAAAAGAAAGCAATTCTTTTCATAGCAAAGATCAGAGAAATTCAATACGAAGAAAAAAAACAATCAAAGGTTGATATTTTTTAATGTTTTTCGATTTTGTTTTTTTTTTTGTGTGTGTACTGTAATAGATAAAAAAGCAAATATAAGAGCAAAATGAAAGAAACCACCTTTCTTTGGACTCTGAAGCGGCGCTGAAGTGTTTGACGGAGCCACGCCGAGGATCGGTGGCCGGAAACCGAAGGGTGTCCTTGACGTCATTGCGATTTTCGTCGATAGTTTGAAAACTCCAAACCCAGATTTGGGTTCAGAGAGGCCAAAGGAACCGAATAGGGGATTTCCCCTTTTCCGGCCACCGCAGACGGCGGTGCCGACGCTGGAGATCGGCGACTGGCGTGGTGGCCGATAACCGGATCCTGGCCGGATGTTTGGGGAGGGCAGAGAGTTTTTAAGGAGTTTTTTTATTGTTTTTTTTCTGAGAAAGAATGAAAATGTTTTTTTTTTAACTAAAATTGATTTAAATAGCCCTTCAAGACGGTGCTGTTTTGGGCATGGGTCGACCTGACATCGACCCGACCCGGCCTAGGATTCGCGCGTTTTTAAGCAGAGGGGTAAATTGCGCTTTTAGCCCCTCCGCCTTTTAATATGTTTACAATGAAATTTTTTATATTTTTTAAATTCGCCCTTTAATTTATTTTCAATTTCAATTTGGTCCCTATGGAACGACGCCGTTTAGAGGGAAAGGGAAAATTTCCTTCTAGTCCCTCCAGGATTATTCGCGCGTTCAATACGGTCCTTTAGACTTTATTTATTTGCAGATTTACCCCAAATTTTTTTATTTGCAGTTCAATTTAGTCCCTTTTTTATTTTCCTTGAAATTAATTGATATTATTATTTTTATTTTTTATAATTTTCATATGTAATTATTTTTTAAAATCTATATATATATATATATGTATATTGATTTTTAATATATGTACATATTTATATTTTTTAACTAATATTTTCTCATATCTATATATATACACATATCTATTTTTTTAATTTTGATAATGAAAATATTATTTAATCATTTTTAATCTATATATTTTTAATGAATATTCTTTTATATTTATATGTATATATATATACGTATATATCTATTTTTTATTTACTTTCAAAATGTTTGACTACCTACTTATATTTTTAACACATGTTATAATTTATGCATATATGTATATATGTATATTTTTTATTTGTTTTCATAAATGCATTATGTGTTTTATATATATAAATTTTATAACCCAAAATTTCATGTGCAAATTATCTTTGTGTCTTTTATTCTTCATAATTTCAAATGTATATATATTTTTGTACCTTTTATTCTTTATGTTTTTGTTTATTTCCTTCATTTGTTTATTGATTTAGGTTTTCATTTATATTTTAAAAGAATATATATTTTGGATACTTTGCATGTCATTGATTTATTTTATTTATTAATTAATTTATTTATATTACTTCTACACAATTGTTGTATTTATTACTAATATTTGTTAAAGAGGCATTTATTCATGCATTCGATATAACATTACATCATCTTTTTACTTGAATTTAAAAATAGAAAATTTTCAAAATAGAGATAATACTCATATTTAGGATTTTCAAGAAAATTGGGCCCTAACATATTGGGTTCCAATTTTCTTCGTAAAATCTAACAATCAGGAATTACTCTTTAATCAAACAAAATAAAACTTGTCATCGGGAATTCAACATGTGGTGTCCTAACGTATTGGATGTGACGCGTTGATTTCTTGAGATAAAGATTTTTCTAAAAAAATAATAAAGGAAATATTCAATGCTTAGAATTTTGAGAAATTGTGCCCTAACGTATTGTGCCGCGATTTCCTTATAAATTTTAAACAAATGAATATTCTCTTAAATTTTATTATACGAGTATTTTGGACAAACTCATTTTTGGAGAAATATAATATCGTGCCCTAACGCATTAGGTGTGACATTTTCTTTTTCCGAAATGAGAAAAGTCTAAATAAGTAATGCATTTTTAAATTTTCTACTAAGGATCATATTTTTAACTCATAAGTAATGCATTTTTAAATTTTCTACTAAGGATCATATTTTTAACTCTCGACATTAAGACACTAATTAATCAATTTGGTACCAATTTTTGGGCGTTACGAGGGTGCTAATCCTTCCTCGTACGTAACTGACTCCCGAACCCGTTTTTCTGAAACTCGTAGATCAAAGTCGTTTTTCTAGGTGATTCAATCACACCTTAATAAAAGATTGGTGGCAACTCAAAATTTTCATCTACAACTAATTTTTGTTTCTCAAAATAAAAGTTGGTTTCGACAGCTTAGCGACTCCGCTGGGGAATTTTAAAAAAATAAGAGAGTCGAGCCACAAAGTTGATTATTTTTTGTCTTATGGTCGAAAAAATATATATTTTTTAAATTCATGAGATCCTTTTGCATTCATTATTTTCTTGCTTGATTGATCTTTGCATTATACATTACATGAGTTGAATGATTTTACCCTTTTAAGTGGGAGTGAGAAACTATTCCTTCGTGAGGTTTTCACCTCCGTATAGGATAGTGGATCGCTTTCGGAATACATCGTTACCTATGCCTTCATGAGATTATCATCTCTGTATAGTCATAGGGAAAATGTGTTCCCCTGAACCGAACTTGATCTATATGAGCCTATAATGGGTGAAGATCGAGGAATTTGCTGGTTCGGGTACCTTTGCCCTAGAAATCAAACCTCATATAGTGAACCTTAGGAATTCACTCTAGGTATAACTACACTGAACTCTAGTAGATACCCGAATAGGTGTTTTATTATTTGTTGATTGTATTGGATTATATGTTTATTCATGATACTGACTTTTTGTGTTTTGCTTTGATTGCATGGCATTCCAACTACATGGCATTTCATTCTGAAAGGCGCTGGTTCATGTTTGGTTGCTTGATATAAAGCTTATCATGGAAAAAGAGTTTCTTGATAAAGTGGAAGAAATGCGGCTGCTCGAATATATTCCAAGAAACACAACAAAAGAAGGGTGATGAAGAAGTATACGACTTTGCTTCATGGCCCTAGAATTCAAGTTGACTATTCAAGAGCTACCGACATCTAAAGAAGCATATGATCATTACGAAGTTGGGCAGATAATGGATCACGCAAAAAGGAGCTATTAGTGGCGTCCATTGGAAATTTGCGTGATTTGTCTTAAACATCCAAATGAAGGAAAGATTGACGTTGTTTCTTGGAATATGAGGGTGAAGCCATACATGCATATATTTTATGTAAATAAATTTACTTTCTAGTAAAGTTTTCTAAATGAAATCGAATTAGAATCGATGCCTTTTTGCATTCATTTCATGCATCACATCATATGCATTAAAGACCATTAAAAGACTCTAATTGAGTAAAGTTATTTCAGCTAATCTGGAAAACTAACGCCCTTACGGTACCCAAGCAAAGACTACAGAAATGGACCAAAGGTTGGAGAAATTAGAGCGAATGCAAATGCAGATACAGGAGCAACTGACCAAATTTCAACAGGAAATGGGAGATCAGATGCTAGAATTATAGAGAACTATGATGAGCCAGTTCAACCGATTACTAGCTGGAGAGTTAGAAGAAGTGAAAGACTCGGTGGTCCACTTTGAGAAAGATAATGAAGACCCTGTTTATCCCTCAGGTTTTACCCCGATAAATGTCCAGCCAGTTATGCGTCCACAAGGGGCACCCCTTACTATTAAATCCCAACAATATCAAACCGGTACTTTAGCACCAATGAATCTCCGATAGGCTCAAGATCCCATCTGAGGAAAAATCTGGCCAATCCTATTGCTCTTGATAATCCAACAGAAACAAAACAGGCGAAGGTAGAGTACCCAGATACTATAAAGACCCCAAAGAGGAAGGGGAATAAGGGGATGATACAGACAGATATAATAAAGGCAATTCAAAACCAATTGCTGTGGGCCGGCCAAAGACAGAAACCACAGGCCATCGGAGCCCTTTAAAGCGAGAATTTTACACGAAGGCAAATACAGCAAGGCCTCAGTTCACGCCTATACCGATGTCATATAGCGAGCTATATCAAAGCCTATTCAATGCACATGTTGTGTCCCCTTTCTACCAGAAACCAATGTTTCCTCCATTTCCTAAATGGTATAACGCAAATGCTCAGTGTGAATACCATGCAGGAATTGCGGGGCACTCGATAGAAAATTGCATCGCATTCAAAAAGATAGTTGAAAGATTCATTAATATAGGCATTGTCAAGTTCGATAAAGCCTCCAGTACAGAAAATCTGCTACCCAACCACATTGATAATGGGGAGAATGCAATGAATGAAGAAATGTTGGGAAGCATTTTCCTCAACACCGTGTATGAAGGCACAATTGAAAAAGAACCTTGTTAGATATCCACCCTTATAAACTTGAGAGTGCTATAAATAATTGGATTGTAAAAGAAATTTTGTAGCATTTAGAGCGTATTTAGAGTAATGTTCAGAACACACATGTTGCTTTTAGCCTAGGGGCAATAAGAATTCCTTTGTGAAATAGGCTCATGTCTGAACATTGTTATTCTAATAAAATACATCTTTGCATTCATTTTTGAGTCAATATTCTTTCATTCTTTCGAATAATTATTCTTTCATTCTTTCGGATTTTCTTCCACATTATTCCTTTATTCGTTCATAATCATATTGTACAAATAATTAATCATAATTTCACACATTCTTTTGTAAATTCTTTGGTATTTACTATGGGTCCCCAGATATCAATGACATGAGTGACACTGCTACAGATTTCGAACCTCCTTTTGAGCGAGACAGGTGTGTAGAGGGATCTCATGACTTTGAAAATGACATAGATTGTAGCCTATTTCCAGACTTGTTGAGGATGGGATAGACAGAGCCTACCTCACAAGGAATCATTAGAAATTGTAAGCTGGGTGAAGATTAGAATTGACCTGACTGCCAAGACGAAGTAAGACTTTGTTGAATTATTTCTAAAGTTCAAAGATGTCTTTGTATGATCATACCAGGATATGCCCAGGACAAGCGCTGATAATGAAATCTGCACAGCAGCACGATGTGAGAAATTCGCAGTGTGAACTATGCAATGAGAATTCTTTGCCGGGGCAATGCTTTTCTAGTTGACTCAATATAGCTTTACCCATTTGAAGACGAGTTTCCATCTCTTCAAGTTCTGTTGGATTTTATCATGATTGAAGAGGAGGATCCAAAGTTTTCTATCGTAGTTTCGCCCCAGGAGGCTCTGTGAAAGAAATCCGATATCAAAGAAGATTCTTCGAAAGGGATAACAATGACTTACCTAACCCTACAAGCTCAGATTCAAAAAAAAAAGAGAAAGAAAAAATTGAAAAAATCAAAGTCAAAATAAAAGGTCATCCAAATCGAAAAAAAAAAAGAAAAAGAAGAGGTCAAGGCGAAAACCCACAAAGGGCGCTTTGACCAAAGGTGAATTTGAGATGAAAACCTGAAAAGGGCGACTCAAATTTTGAACAAAATGGGGCATGGACGTCATCATCATCGAAGGTTTCTTATGGGAATTGCTTCATTTTGAGATCATTAATTACTTCAACAAACGGGTAAAGGTTACTTTATACGCCAATATCATCATATGTCGATATAGAATTTCAGAGAGGATTACATTGGATAATGCATTGAGCTTGAACAATAGCACGATAGCTGAGGTCTGTAATCAATTCAAAATCAGACACCACGATTCGTCACTAAATTGCCTAGAGGTGAATATCAAGAAATTTGAAGGAAAATGCTCATACTTGCAATGGCTGGCATGAGAAATTACCATTTTGCCCTCATTGCTTGTCGAACATCTATTAAGACGTTCACTGGGGCAACACCTTTCTCTTTGATTTACGGGATTGAGGTAGTTTTACCTATTGAAATCCCCTCTCTCCAGGTATTAGTTAAGCTAGAGCAAGATGAAGCAGAATGGATCCAATCTCTGTATGATCAGTTAAACCTGACAGAAGAGAAAAGACTAAAAGCTATTCATCACGGTCAAATGTACCAGAAGTAAATGATACGAGCCCATAATAAACAGGGTCATCTTAGAGAATTCTACGAGAAGGCTGGATGGTGGAAAAGATCATTCCTCTACAAAGGGATTTTAGAGGGAAATGAATGCCAAATTGGGAAGGTCCTTATGTTGAGCACTGATTGCCTAATCCTGTCAAATCAGATTTAGTTAAGAAACACTTCGCTTAAAGAAGGAGAAAGGACCAAGGTGAAAACCCGTAAGGGGAACTTTGAGTCGTAAAAAAATGATGAAAAAATGAAAATGAAAAATAAAAAATGGAAAGGCTAGGGTGAAAACCTACAAAGGGCACCATAGACCAAATGGGATTTGAGTTGAAAACCCAAAAAGGGGGCTCAAATATTGATCAGAATGAGGCACGAGGTGATCAGAGCAACTTGAATTTTGACTGGATTAGGGCATGTGGTGATCTTGTTATATCTGAATCAATAGGAAAGGGTAGGCGGTATCTTGGGACATCGCTAGAGTACTGTAGATCTCCTAAACACATGTCAAACTCAGAAAGTTTGTATAGAGAAGTTCAAGCTGCGATATTTGGGGCATCTAATTTTTTTATACTATTTATATTAAATTTTTTATTATTGGAATACTTCATTCTTTCCTAATCAATTTCTTTGTTATCCTTCTTTTTGGCTATGCTCAGAACCAACCTTATTCTTATCCATTGTTAGGACTCGTTTTTTTTTCGCAAGCATGTAGCATTGGAATAATGATTAATGGACTAATAAAACTTTCACAAGGGAAGTTTTGCATATTACTCTAGAAGTTTCTAAATAATATAAGAACCTGAAACAGGACTATTGTTTAGAACACACCAAGTTTAAAGGTTGGAAATATGAAAAGGAAGAGTCTAAGTTAGGACTTTCTCTTCAGATTTTGTTGTCAAAGTATTGATTGAACAAAATAACAAGATGTTGTGTTGATGACAAAGCTTAAATAAACAAGCAAGTAATGATCACTAGGCAATAGAAAGAGGTTACCTCGGAGAAGAGAGCCTTCATTTGCGCATGAGCCTTTGGTACGGCAGCCTGGGAATGGTGTAAGGGACCATAGAGAGTTAGATCCTGTATCCTTGAATTGCGATAGGAGAGGATTGAGGAAAAGCCATATATTTCTACCCTTGGGTTACAGTGGGAGAATGATGGTACAAATTTTGCGTCCCAGTGGATTGAACTTTGAGGTTTACAGTGGGGGGCAACCTGACTAAATGTTTCCTCAGAAAAGCCAACTAAGCAAGAAGGCATTGTAGCACGTCATTGTTAAAGCCTGAAAAAAAAACTTTATTATGCAAACACCATTCACACATGTCTAGCTAGGAGCATTTGATTCATTTTATGCCTTCCTAATCATTAGGCATAATTAGGTTCATTATACAGGTCATGTTCCCCAAAGAACAGATCAATGATCAGCGAAGTAGATCGAAGATACCAGCCTTGTCTCCTTGAGCAGCAGTGGAGTAGGTTAAAAATAGCAGATCTTACCTTCCTACACCAACAGCGAAGCAGATCGATGACCCCAGCCCTATCTCTTTGGATAGCAGTAGAATAGGCTGAAGATTGTGAATCCTATCTCCTTGGTCAACAGTGGAATGGGTTGAAGATTGTGAATCCTATCTCCCTGGTCAGCAGTGGAATAGGTTAAAGGTTGTGAATCCTATCTCCCTGGTTAGCAGTGGAATAGGCTGAAGATCGTGAATCTTACTTTCCTGACGTTATAGCGGAGCAGATTAAAGCTGAGGGTAGTGAATCTTATCTCCCGGATGTTAAGACTTGAAATAGCTGAAGTGGAGCGGATTAAAGCTGTGGGCAGAGAATCCTATCTCTTTGGCATTATAGTGAAACAGATTAAAGCTAGAGGTAGCGAATCTTTTTTCCCTAGCATTGCAACGGAGCAGATTAAAGTTGAGGGCGGCGAATCTTATCTCCCTGGTGTTCAGACTTGAAATAGCTGAAGTGAAGCGGATTAAAGCTGTGGGCAGCGAATCCTATCTCTTTGGCATTATAGTGGAATAGATTAAAGCTAAAGGTAGCGAATCTTGTTTCCCTAGCATTGCAATGAAGCGATTAAAGTCGAGGCGTGAATCTTATCTCCCTGGTGTTAAGACTTGAAATAGCTGAAGTGGAGTGGATTAAAGCTGTGGGCAGCGAATCCTATCTCTTTGGCATTATAGTGGAACAGATTGAAGCTACGACGGCGAATCTTATTTCCCCAACATTGCAATTTAAAAGACTGAAGATGGCGAATCTTATCTCCCTGACGTTGAAGTAAAGCAGATTGAAGCCAATAATTCTATCTCCTTGAAGTTGCAGTGGAGTGAATTAAAACCTCAGATCTTATCTCTCTGAAGGTGCAGTAGAGTAGATCACATCGGGTCTTATCTCCTTGAAGTTGAAGTGGGGCAGACTCAAGAAAGCAAGTCTTATCCCCCTGAAATTATAGTGGGGCAGACTAAATAAAAAAATCCTGTCTCCCTAAAGTTGTAGTGGAGTGAGTGATGGATCTTATCTCTCTGAAATTACAATAAGAGCAGATCGCATCAAATTCATCTTTAAGTTGCACCAGATCAAGTTGAAGCTATAAGTCTTATCTCCCTGAAGTTGCAGTGGAGCAGATTAAAGATAGCAAATTTTGTTCTCTTGAAAAACTACAACGTACGAATCCTATCTCCATGGGATTGCAGTGAAGTAGATTGAAGCATTAATTCTTATACCTCTGAAGATGCAGTAGGATGGAATGTGGCTGCTTGAAGAAGAAAAGCACCAAAATCCAGCGTGACCGGGCAAAAATTGGCCATTTCTAAAGTCTTTGCTTCGTTCCTATTACACGACAATTAGCAAAGAGGCGCATATGTAATACCCAATTTTAGCCCGGGCCCATCAAAAAAAAATAAAACCAAATAAGTGTCCAGTCCATTTACAAACTGTTAATCCATTTATAACTCAACTAAACCCGCGGCCCAATAACCAATTACAGACCCAAACCCAAGCCCAACTCGAAGTGGCCCATTTTCTTGAAGCATCCAGAAACCCCTAGGGTTTCTGGAACAATTTGCGCCGAAGCCAAGCCAGACTCCTCTCCGCACACACATCGGCCTCCACCACATGCGTCTCGCCTCCAGCTAACCTGCGCAATAAACGGCAAAACAGACGCAAAGAAACTGCAAAATAGCAAATAGCAAAGATAGAGACTTGATTGTTTTTTTATTATATAATTTTGGCTATATAAGGCTGATTGAAATTTGTAAATGGGGGGAGAAGATTCAATTCAATAAGAAAAAGAAAGCAATTATTTTCATAGTAAATATCAGAGAAATTCAATACAAAGAAAAAAAACAATCAAAGGTCGATATTTTTTACTGTTTTCCGATTTTGTTTTTTTTTTGTGTACTGTAATTAGGGGTGAGCATTCGATCGAATCGAATCGAATCAAAAATTTTCGAGTTAATCGAGTTTTCGAATCTCATTTTATCATCCTAACTTTATTTGAAGTTTTCTCGAATCGAATCGAATATATTTGTTCGAGTTAAATTTTAAAAAATAATTTTGGGTGTTTGTAACCATTGTCACCTATCGTAATAAAATTTGTCCACATTAATCAATTTTTTTATTAACTTTCATCACTTCATAATTTATTTATTAATTTTTTATATATTGGTTAGCTTCTTTGCTTGCTTGGTTGTTTCAATTATCTTCGATACTTGTCACTATTTATTTTAGAATTAAAAATATATTAAATGTAAAAATATAATTTTTAACAAAAGTTATTTTAAAAATAAAATGTGAAATTGATACCAATATAAAATTTTAACACGAATATTTTATGGCATAATTAATAATTCAATTTTAATATAAATATTCAATATGACTAAACAATTCAATAATATAAATAATATAAAATGTGAAATTTAATTTAATAATATAAATAGTAGATATAAATAAAATTATTACTATTTATGTTTAGTGATTTTTTTGGGATAATTTTGATTTTTTATTTGAGAGTAAAGGGTGAGAAGTAAAAGTTTAGGGAAAAATAAAAAGTTTTGGGGAATAAAAGTTTGAGGGAAAGTAAATAGGGGGAGTAAAATTTTGGAGAGAAAATATTAAAAAAATTAGAGGGGGAAGGCTTGTGATAGATGGGAGGTGGGATGGGAAGAGAATAAAAGTTTTAAGGGAAAAGTGGGAGGGAGTAAAAATTTGGGGGAAAATAAAAAGTTTTGAGGGTTTTTGGGAGTAAAATTTTGAGAAAAAATAAATGGGAGAGTAAAATTTTGGTGGGAAATGAATTTTGGGTAGATTGGGGGTTGGGAGGAGGAGTAAAAGTTTTGAGGGGAAAGTGGGAAGGAGTAAAAGTTTTGAGGGAAAAGTAAAAAAGTTTGAGAGTTGGGGGTAAAAATGTAAAATATTATAGTTTGATATTCGAATTATTCGAATTATTCGAGTTATTCAATTGAAAACTTAACTCGATTCAACTCGAATTGAAAAAAATTGAGTTGATTCAATAACTCGATTAACTCGAATAACTCGATTCGTTTAACTCGAAATTCGAATTTTTTTCGATTTTTTCGAGTCGAATCGAGTTTTGCTCACCCCTAACTGTAATAGATAAAAAAAAAGAAAATATAAGAGCAAAACGAAAGAAACCACCTTTCTTTGGACTCTGAAGCAGCGTTGAAGCGTTTGAGGGAGCCACGCCGAGGATCGGTGGCCGAAAACCAAAGGGTTTCCTTGACGTCATTGCGGTTTTCGTCGATAGTTTGAAAACTCCAAACCCAGATTTGGGTTCAAAGAGGCCGAAGGAACCGAATAGGGGATTTTCCCCTTTTTCGGCCACCGCAGACGGCGGTGCCAACGTCGGAGATCAGCGGTCGGTGCGGTGGCCGATGACCGGATCCTGGCCGGATGTTTAGGGAGGGGAGAGAGTTTTTAAGGAGTTTTTTTTTGTTTTTCTGAGAAGGAATGAAAATGTGTTTTTTTAAACAAAAATTGGTTTAAATAGCCCTTCAAGATGGCGTCGTTTTGGGCATGGGTCGACCCGACACCGACCCGACCCGGCCTAGGATCCGAGCGTTTTTGAGCGGAGGGGAAAATTGTGCTTTTAGCCCCTCCGCCTTTTAATATGTTTACAATTAAATTTTTTATATTTTTTAAATTCGCCATTTAATTTATTTTTAATTTCAATTTGGTCCTTATGGAACGACGCCGTTTAGAGGGAAAAGGAAAATTTCCTTCTAGTCCCTCCAGGATTATTTGCGCGTTCAATACGGTCCTTTGGACTTTATTTATTTGTAGATTTACCCCAGATTTTTTTATTTGCAGTTCAATTTAGTCCCTTTTTTTATTTTCCTTGAAATTAATTGATATTATTATTTTTATTTTTTATAAGCCGATGACCCGATCCTGGCCGGTGATCGGATCCTGGCCGGATGTTTGGGGAGGGGAGAGAGTTTTTAAGGAGTTTTTTTTGGTTTTTTCTGAGAAAGAATGAAAATGTGTTTTTTTGAACAAAAATTGGTTTAAATAGCCCTTCAAGATGGCGTCGTTTTGGGCATGGGTCGACCCGACACCGATGCGACCCGGCCTAGGATCCGAACGTTTTTGAGCGGAGGGGAAAATTGCGCTTTTAGCCCCTCCGCCTTTTAATATGTTTACAATTAAATTTTTTATATTTTTTAAATTCGCCCTTTAATTTCTTTTCAATTTCAATTTGGTCCTTATGGAACGACGCCATTTAGAGGGAAAGGGAAAATTTCCTTCTAGTCCCTCCAGGATTATTCTCGCGTTCAATACGGTCCTTTGGACTTTATTTATTTGTAGATTTACCCCAGATTTTTTTATTTGCAGTTCAATTTAGTCCCTTTTTTATTTTCCTTGAAATTAATTGATATTATTATTTTATTTTTATAATTTTCATATGTAATTATTTTTAAAATCTATATATATATGTATATTTTTTATATATTTACATATTTATATTTTTTAACTAATATTTTTCTCATATCTATATATATACACATATCTATTTTTTTAATTTTGATAATGAAAATATTATTTAATCATTTTTAATCTATATATTTTTAATGAATATTCTTTTATATTTATATGTATATATATATGTATATATCTATTTTTTATTTTCAAAATGTTTAACTACCTACATATATTTTTAACACATGTTATAATTTATGCATATATGTATATATTTATATTTTTTCTTTGTTTTCATAAATGCATTATGTGTTTTATATATATAAATTTTATAACCCAAAATTTCATGTGCAAATTATCTTTGTGTCTTTTATTCTTCATAATTTCAAATGTATATATATTTTTGTACCTTTTATTCTTTATATTTTGTTTATTTCCTTCATTTGTTTATTGATTTAGGTTTTCATTTATATTTTAAAAGAATATATTTTTTGGATACTTTGCATGTCATTGATTTATTTTATTTATTTATTTATTTATTTATTTATATTATTTCTACACAATTGTTGTATTTATTATTGATATTTGTTAAAGAGGCATTTATTCATGCATTCGATATAACATTACATCATCTTTTTACTTGAATTTAAAAATAGAAAATTTTCAAAATAGAGATAATACTTGTATTTAGGATTTTCAAGAAAATTGGGCCCTAACATATTGGGTTCCAATTTTCTTCGTAAAATCTAACAATCGGGAATTGCTCTTTAATCAAACAAAATAAAACTTGTCATCGGGAATTCAACATGTGGTGTCCTAACGTATTGGATGTGACGCGTTGATTTCTTGAGATAAAGATTTTTCTAAAAAAATAATAAAGGAAATATTCAATGCTTAGAATTTTGAGAAATTGTGCCCTAACGTATTGGGCCGCGATTTCCTTATAAATTTTAAACAAATGAATATTCTCTTAAATTTTATTATACGAGTATTTTGGACAAACTCATTTTTGGAGAAATATAATATCGTGCCTTAACGCATTGGGTGTGACATTTTCTTTTTCCGAAATGAGAAAAGTCTAAATAAGTAATGCATTTTTAAATTTTCTACTAAGGATCATATTTTTAACTCTCGACATTAAGACACTAATTAATCAATTTGGTACCAATTTTTAGGCGTTACGAGGGTGCTAATCCTTCCTCGTACGTAACTGACTCCCGAACCCGTTTTTCTGAAACTCGTAGATCAAATTCGTTTTTTTAGGTGATCCAATCACACCTTAATAAAAGATTGGTGGCGACTCCAAATTTTCATCGACAACTAATTTTTGTTTCTCAAAATAAAAGTTGGTTTCGATATTGATACTAAAAAAAGATACCAATTGTTATCAAAAAAATGTGAACAAGGCATTATTTTAAAATTGCATACAAAGTATAAATCATGAAAATCACATGCAGTTTTTTCTTTCTAATACTCTCCTTTATTAGATGCATATTCTTGAAGCATTTCCTTTTTAAAATACCAATTGTTATTAAAAAAAGGCATGAAAAGCACAATAATACTTAAAATGGACATCAAAAGCTTATCAAAGTTACAATGATACCAATCGTGAAGTTCATAAGAAGGAGAAAAATATGCTACACATTTACACTATGTTTGAACATAAAATTCTAATAGGGATATAACATGGAAATGACATCCAATTAAATAATATAGAAATGTGAGCATATAATGGATGTTAGTACAAATCACCAGTGAGGAAAATCTCGAACACACGAACGGAACTCGAATAAAAAAAGAAGAAATAGGACAAGGCTCCAAGATGTGTATCAAGCCATTATCTTTAAGGTTATATTCACCCACACCTATCTTCGGAATGCAAATAAGTTCCAAGCAAATTAATCTCGAGGATACAATGAAGCCAATGACTATTTGCGTTTTGCACTGACGAGAATAGTCCACTACGCACTGAGCAATGTATAACAAGAAACTCAATTTTTGCAAAGGATTTCTGTGGTAATACTTTATAGATTAATCTAATAATATTAGAAAATGAAGGAATAAAAGAAAGAATATTAGATTTTTTTTGTGTGATTTCCAAATGAAATCTCATTCCTATTTATAGGAATTTTCATGTCTCTTCATAAAGACATCTTTCAATAGGTGTCTTTCTGAATAATAATGTCTTTAAAATAAACACATAATTATTCATTTAATATTATAACTATTCAAATAGTATTATTTAAATAGTTATAATTATTTTTCAAAAAAATAAATAATATAACTTTTGATTAATTACACCCATTCATTTATAGTTATTGGAACACTGTAAATATTTGAAAATGTTCCAACAATCTCCCCCGCATTTTCAAAATATTTTAGATTTTGATATCCTTCAAAATCAATTTGCATAAATGAAGGTATCTTACGATTGAACCTTCACTTAGTGAAAACATGTTAAAGTTAATCGAAATTGCATGGTAGACTAAGCTTTGAACCAACTATTCCATTTGATTAACCAAACAAATCTCACACAATGATTTCAACATCGATCAATGCATAGTATCTAGGGACACTATTATGGCCATTTGTTTGTGTCCTCTTTTCATGAGTGCTGTCAAAGCCAAGTACTTGAGTTCCTAGAAGTGGCCACACTTCCACTCACATAGGTAGATCCCATCAAGAGTGTTCCCGTATTTATAACACTCTAACATATTTATGTTATGAGTCTATTAAGAGTACATTCCTCATCCTTCCCTTATCATTTCGGGTACCTAGCATTTTAATCTTAGGATGGATTTATTTATAGTGCTAACAGTCACATACTAATAATGTACTTTGTCTTAATGAGCTTGAGTCTCATCCCTTTTGAGGTCCTTTTTATTGCATTTCTAGTAAGACTTTTTGTCAAAGGATCCGCCAAATTTTCACTTGACCTCACATAATTAATAGTGATCACTCCATCAGAGATTAATTGTCGAACATAGCTATGTCTTAATCCAACGTGTCTAGACTTTCCATTATATAATTGGCTATATGCCTTTGCTAGAGTAGTCTCACTATCACAACAGATAGAAATAGGTGAAATTGACTTCGGCCGTAAAGGTACATCATAAAGCAAATTTCTTAACCATTCTGCTTCTTTAGATGCAGCATCTAATGCAATAAATTTTGCTGCCATGGTGGAATCAGTAATACATGTTTATTTTTTGGAACCCCAAGAAATGGCTCCTTGACAAAGAATGAAGTCCATCCACTAGTAAATGCATGATCTTCCAAACTTGTAATCCAACTAGCATCCGAATACCCTTCTAAAACTGAAGGATATCCATTATAATACAATCCATAGTTAATAGTTTTATTTAAGTACCTAAGTACTCTATTCAAAGCTTGCCAATGCAAACTCTTTGGATTACTTGTGTACCTACTCAATTTTCTAACAACATATGTAATATCTGGTCTTGTACAAGTCATTATGTACATAAGACAACCAATTACACTTGCATATTTCAATTGATCAATTTTCCTACCAGCATTTGACAGTAATTTTATTTGAGGATCCATGGGTGTAGATGCTGGTATACAGTTGAAAAAATCAAACTTTTTAAGCACATTTTCAATATAATGTGATTGTGATAAAGCTATAGTGCTTTCATCTCGTATTATTTTAATCCCAAGAATAACATCTGCTACACCCATATCCTTCATAGCAAAGTTGTTTAACAAGAATTTCTCCGTGATTTCTATTTGTTCCAAATTTTTGCCAAAAATGAGCATGTCATCTGCATATAAGCAAATTATGACACCTTTTCCATTTTCAAATTTGTATATATGCACTTATCGGATTGATTTATTTTGTAGCCATTAGCTAAAACAACCTTGTCAAACTTTTGGTGTCATTATTTTGGTGCTTGTTTAATTCCATATAAACATTTACCAATCTTACATACTTTACGTTCTTGTCCTTGAACAACAAATTCTCCCGGTTGTTCCATGGACACTTCCTCTTCCAATTCACCATTTAAAAATGCAATTTTTACATCCATTTGGTGAACAACCAAATTATATATAGACGTATGTGATATTAGGAGTCTAATTGTAGCAATTCTTGCTACTGGAGCATAGGAATCCAAGTAATCAATACATTGTTTTTGTGAAAAACCTTTGGCTACCAAACTTGCTTTAAATTTATCAATGGTTTCATCAACCTTCATTTTCTTTTTGAAGATCTATTTACAACCTATTGGTTTGGAACCTGGCGGAAGAGCAACTAAGATCTAAGTTTGATTTTGTAACACCTTCAACCCATATCCCTCATTGGAATAGGCTTACGGAGCATTAGCGGAGTTTACCGATTAAACAAACAAAAATTTCAAACATCTTGTATCATATAATATTCATGTCAAAGAAAAATCATTCTAGGTGCCTAACCAATATACCCTCATTGGTACCACATTTATATCATCAAAACATATCATCAAAGCATTATTCAAATCCAAATTATAAACATACCTAATTTAATCCATTTTGCCTAATTCATGTTCATTTAAACATTAACTTAAACATGCCATAATATGACCTCAAACATAAACATATATTTATATGTATATAACCACCCAATATTAACTTATAATCTTATTTACAATCAATCCACAAAATGATTAATATTTAGACACCCTAGGTACATGCCGACACAAAAGATAAACATCACCACATTTGAGTTCGAGATTATTGTTGGATGCTGACTCGGCAATCAAAATTAAGTACCTAACCTGTGCACGGAAAATAAAACCGTACGCAGAGTAAAACTTAGTGGTATTTTTATAATCTGAATATTTAAAGGTAAGAAATTACAAATAAACGATTGAAATATTAACACATATTAATATTTCTGAGATAATATGACCCAAAAATACAACCTCTGATAACCAAAATTCACACATAATAAGCTTTCCATATAATTGTTTCTCTCGTAGCACTTGCAAAACAATTCTAAGGTGTTGTTCATACTCGAATTCAGATTTCGAATAGACCAAAATATCATCAATAAAAACTACCACAAATTGATCCAAATACGGTTGGAAAATACGATTCATGAGATCCATAAATGCTACCGGAGCATTCGTCAATCCAAAAGGCATCATTAAAAATTCATAATGACTATACCGTATACGAAATACCGTCTTTGGTACTGACATCAGAGCCGTACCAGGAAGTACTTCAATTGCAAACTCAACCTCCCGATTCGGTGGTAATCCCAGTAATTCCTTGGGAAACACATTAGGGAATTCACAAACAGTTCAAATTTTGCTGCATTGACTATCAACAGAATTTGAATTGATAACATAAGCTAGAAAAGGTTCACAACCTTGATGAAGAAGTTTATTAGCTCGGATTGCTGAAATAATACGGGTTGAACCACTAGTTCGAATATCATTCACCTCAATCTTATCACTGTTTTCATTCTGAACAACAAACTTCTTTTTACAACAATTCAGAATCACCCCGTGCTCTATAAGTCAACCCATTCCCAAAATTATATCAAAATCACCAAACGGTGTTATCAATAAATCAACAGGGAAGGTTATATTATGTATCACAAACGGACATCTCCTACACACCTGATCCACTAACACAGATTGTCCTAATAGACTAGACACCACTATCGATACTCTAGACGTCTCAGATTTTAAACTTTTCGACTCAACCAATTTAGTATTAACATATGAATATGAAGATCCCGGATCTATCAAAGCATAAATAAGTTTTGAATGTAATAAAAATATACCTATCACAACATCATTAGCATCACCATCCTCACGAGTCCGCACAACATAAGCTCGAGCTGGCGTTCTGGCCTCCGACTGTTGAGTAACAATATCATTTCTTTTTCTAGCACCACCTCTCGAAAATGAACCACTTAGACTTGACCCATGACCTCTAAAAGCAGGCATAGATATCTGAGAAGTAACAGGTGTAGCATTTTCATTCTTTAAACAATCTCGAGTTAATTTCTAACATTCACCACGGTGATTTTTCCTGCAATGCTCACAATTCAGAATTTAAGTATTCCTGGATGGACCTCGCACACTACCCATAGACACAGTTTGGTTGTCTATTACGGTTTCTATCAGTTCTATCTGATTTAAAATTTGATCTCCAACTACCACGGAATTCTTTTGATCTCTTCGGTTGTGGATTTGAACTAGCAGTTCCAGGACGTTTTCCAACAGTACGAGTATTCTCAGTCTTTTTATCAAAACCTAGAACTTACTCTACCATTCTTCCCGCTCAACTAAATCTGTAAATTCAGTGATTCTGTGCGATACCAACTGCACTCGTAACTTATCCCGCAAACCACGAGAAAATCACTTGCAACTGTCAATTTCAGTCGGCACAAACTCAGCAGCATACCCACTACGTAGCGAAAAATCTCGTTCATAATCAACCACAGACATTTCACCTTCTTTCAGCATAAAAAACTCTTGTTTTTTTGTCTTCGATATACAATTCACCCAAGTATTTCTTTTGAAATTCCTTTTAGAAAAATTCCTAATTTACCTATTCTGTGGTTACATGACGCGTCACTGACTGCCACCAAGTATATGCTTCTCCTTGTAGTAGAGAAACAACACATATTAAACTTTCACGTGAATTGCATTCAAGTTGTTACAAAATTCTTTTAGTAGATTCTATCCAAATTCAGCTGCAAAAAGATCAACTCCTTTCAAACCCAAAAATTTAGTTGCACCATATTTACACAGTTCTTTAATCGGAGCTCGACGAATAGTAGGTACAGATGTCGTAGTGGATGTGGTTCCTGCCACACGCTGAAGAGCATCAGCAATAGCTCCAAGTAATTGTGAATCATTTCTTTCCTCAATATTACCTCGCTCAACGTTAGGTTATTGAGTACTAACTGGATTAACACTTGGTGTTGTCGATTCGGTTTCATCTAATTCATTGGAGACATCATATCCGATGTACATTTCTTAATCACCAACATCGTTATAATCATCCGACATTTTCAACTATAAAACAAAAACAAATATATATATCAACATCCAAATCCTGACTAAATTTGACTCAATTATGGCACGTACCTCTAGACTCAATTTCGAGCTCAATTTAGTCCGAGAATTGACTAAACCTACAAAGCTTTGATACCACTAAATGTAACACCCCCAACTCATATCCCTCACTAGAATAGGGTTACGAAGTATTATTAGAGTTTACCGATCAAACAAACAAAAATTTCAAACATTCCGTATCATATAATCTTCATGCCAAAAAAATCATTCTAGGTGCCTAACCAATGTACCCTCATAAGTACCACATTTATATCATCAAAACATATCACCAAAGCATTATTCAAGTCCATATTAAAAACATACCTAATTTAATCCATTTTGCCTAATTCATGTTCATTTAAGCATTAACTTAAACATGCCATAATATGACCTCAAACATAAACACATATTTATATGTATATAACCATCCAATATTAACTTGTAATCTTATTTACAATCAATCCACAAAATGATTAATATTTAGACGCCCTAGGTACATGCCGACACAAAAGATAGACATCACCACATTGAGTTCGGGATCGTTGTTGGATGCTGAATCGGCAATCAAAATTAAGTACCTAACCTGTGCACGGAAAATAAAATCGTACGTTGAGTAAAATTCAGTGGTATTTCTATAATCCGAATATTTAAAGGTAAGAAATTACAAATACACGATTGAAATATTAACACATATTAATATTTAATTATTACAACCACCATATCATATTTCATTTGTTTCACAAATATTTCAATTCTCATACTTTCTATATAAATAACTTTTCACAATTTATTTCACATTTCATTATACAATTGCATTATCCATTCCATAATCATTTCATGAGTATATAAACTCATATATTCCATATATTTGCAACATATTTCACACTATATTTTCAATTCTCTATTTCACTTCCATTTCTCATACCATGCCATTTCGATATCAATCATAAAATTTTATTATTCTGTAACACCCCAAATCCAGCCTAGGAGTTATGGCCGAATCTGGCAGTGTCATATTGAGGTGTTTAGCGTAAAACTTGTTGTTGTTGAAATCTTTAAAATCAATTAATCATTTTGTTATTAAACGGTGATTCCAAAACGGGTTGTTCATTTCCAAGCGTGCATCATTAAAAACTAATCACTTTTATAACGTTATAAATTTCCAAAATCTCATTTATTGCTAAAACTTGGTGTCTTTGAAAACGGTTACCTTTTGAAAACTTGTCTTATTCTACAACTATCAATTTATATCAAACTAAATAAATAAAAACCCCAATTTAAAGTTTATAACTTTAGAGAGGCCTTTTTACATAAAAATACCCAAATTCAATTACTTATAAATCAAAAGCAAAAAACGAAAGCTGATGCGGTTGTGTGGCCACCTCCGAGTCCTTCGCAGCACCGAATCAACTATGGCTGAGGATTACTTGCACAGTTAAGAGGAGAGGGTGAGTTTACGAAAACTCAGTGTGTAAATCCCTTATCAAACAGTCGACATATTGAACAGAATCAGTCTAGGCCAGAGCCCTTTAACAGTAACAGTACAGTATGGGCCTTAGCCCAATACAAAAATAGTGTGGGCCTAAGCCCGATACAGTATCAGTATGGTGCAAGTATGCAAACCCATCCCAATCCAGCCAACACACCACCCGTACCAACCCAACACACCATGTGGGGACAGAGTCGACCCACCCAACCCTCACACCAATATCGCAACATAGCTGCCAGTAGTCAGAATGGCTAAGAGCCGTAAACAGGATAGCTATAAGCTATAAATAAAATGGCTACAAGACATAAGTACAGTAATGTGATTGGTACAAATTCATCAGTAGCAGTGATATGATCGGCATACAGCCATCAGTAACGGTAACATGATCGGTACAAAGCCATTAGTAGTAGTGTTATGATCGGCACACAGCCATCGGTAACGGTAATATGATTGGCACAAAGCCATCAGTGGTTTTGCAGCAAAGCTGCCAGCAACAATATCACAACAATGCTGCCAATAATAGTATATGTGGCCAAGCCATCAGTAACAGTGATTGTGGCAGAGCCACCAGTACAGTACTTCCTCCATAACAATATCCCAACCCCATGCAGTATGTTGTGTATGCAGAATGCCATGCTCAGAATCAGTCATTCAAATCACAGACAAAACAATCATTTGACCTCGAGAGGTAAAAATAGTCATTTACCCACCAGGGCATTACGGTCATTTTACCCTACAGGGGTATTACGATCATTTTACCCTACAAGAGCATTACAGTCATTTTACCCTACAGGGGCATTACGGTTATTTTACCCTACAGGGGCATTACGGTTATTTTACCCTACAGGGGCATTACGGTCATTTTATCCTATAGGGTATTTTGGTCCAGATATCAACCTCTCGAAAGGTCCGCAGTCACCTCGAGCGACTCAGGTGACCTAATTGGTCACAACAGTGTAAATGGGCCTAAGGCCCATTACTCGACCCAAGTGGGCCCATATGCTCATGTGGCCTGTTCAGCCCAGATTTCACCACGGCTATGAGATCTACATAGCTCAGTCTAGTATTTGCCATAAATAGTGGGTTTCATCCCTGTGAGGCCCACAAGCCCATTGAGCCCACACGGCCCAACGTGGCCCATTACGGCTTAAGCCCATGAAAATGCTCATGGAAGCCTCCACAATTTATCGCCCATGATTCGCAAGTTTGGCTTTCCACACGAGCGATCGCATGCTCATGTGCTCTCAAATGCCGTATTTCAGCTTTTGTCGTTCTACGATTACAGTGGGAAGTTTACACACTGTGCCAATCAACTCTGTTGTTGTGAGAGTTTGAGGTGGTTTCGAACACTTGATATCCTCCATAACAATGTCCAATACCCATTCAAACTCTCACCCAACAGAGTTCGAAACCACCTCAGCCAATTCACGCCACTTGCCTCTTTGCCACAAGCTCTTTTTGGGTCACATTTTGTCTTCAATTAACTAAAAGGTCAAAAGGCCAAAGTCTAGGTTCCTTTAAAAGAAAAACCAAAATAAATTGCAAGAGCCAAGACTTGAACCCAGGCTCCCTTGCAACCTTAATAACGCCACAACCACTAGACCACATGCTCCCTTATGACATTTTTTTTAACACTAATTTAAAAGGCCTATATCCAAGCATCTAGGGTTTTATCCACTTAAAACCAAAATTTTTGCTAAAGCCCAGGTTTGAACCCAGGACTTTTCCAACTCCTCTTAAGACCCTTAACCACTAAAGTAGACATACTTTTGTACACAGTTTCCAAACCATTTCCTTGCTCAAGGCGCGATACTTCTAGGCCCAATTTCCAGGGCGTTACATATTCATTTACCCCTATTAATACGACTCGGACTCGGACGGATACACGGATCCAACCAAACACACCGGTTTGGAACTCAGTGCCTCATCGGATAATTCGAAGTAATAAATTGACACCTAATGTCTCATCGGCTAAACCAAAGTAAATTGGCACCAGTGCCTCATCGAATTAATCCGAAGTAGTAAATTGACACCCAATGTCTCATCGACTCGAAGTCGAAGAAATCCCTGAACTCTTCCAATCCTATGGCATGCCATCTATATCTGACTCTGCCCGCTACAGTTAGTAGGGTTTAATTTCACATTTCAGATATAATCAATATCCAATACTGATTTTTCATATAATCACATAATTACACATATTTTTTTCAACTTAAAAATCAATCCATTCAATGTATATATATTCAATTCATTCAATCAATTATCAAAATATTAATTACTTACCTCAACACTTACCATATACATTACATAAAAATTTTCAACAATTAATAACTAGCTTCGGATTATAGAAATACAAACCAGAAATTCTAAGCTATTCCTTGTCGGCTTTATATTTTCCCTTCTTAGTCGAGGGTTCCGGTAAGACGTTAGCTACGAAATTAAAACTATTAAAATTAATCAATACAACTCAATTCAATCTCATATTTAATATTTCAATTTTACTCAATATTTACCTAAATTCCAATTTAGTCCCTAAACCGAGACTAATTTTATTTCTTCACAATTAATTCTATATTTTCACACAAATTTCACTTTAAACTAAATTTAAATTTCTAATTTCACTTAAATCCTTAAATTTTAATTTTTACAATTTAGTCCCTATTACTCAAATTTTACAATTTTATTCGACAATTCAACCCTTTTTCATTTCTAACTTAAAAATCTATCAATTTAATCCCTAATACTAAAATTATTCAACAAAGACATCACTTAAAAACTCAATAATTTCTAAAATTTTAACATGGGTCGGGTAGTATTTAATACCGGGATTTCAAAAACATAAAAATTACAAGAAAAGGGACTAACTTGACTAATCAATTAAGCTTTGAACAATTGAAACCCTAGCTTTCTCCTTTCTCCTTCTTTCTTTCATTTTTCTTTCTGTTTCGTTTCACTTTTTTTCTTTTTCTATTTCTTTTTCTTAATTTTGTTTTATTATGCATTAATTTATTATTATATAAAATAATATAATACTTAATACTTAAGAAATTTATTTTATAATATATGTAATAAATTCAAAATATATTACTCATGCCGCCCCATTTAATGCCAATTGCATAATTGCTTCTTTAGTCCCTTTAATTTTTCTTTAATATATAATTTAACTTTTACCCTATATACAATTTAGTCCTTATACCTAATTACTCTTAATTGATGCAAATTCAACTAACAAAAACCTAATTAACCACACAACTAGCTTCGTAAATATTTATAATAAATGTGCTCGATTTACAGTAACTGAGTCTCTGTACTTTTCGACATCCGTGACTATCGAGTCGTTATAGATTTTCCATTATTGAATCTATCTCATCATTTATTGCTTCTTTCCAAAAAGCAAAGTCTTGAGATTTCATTGCCTCTTCAAATGTAATAGGATCAAATTTCGTATTATAACAATAAGGTATTTTATTGCATATACTTTCACCTTTTTCTTTAAGAAACATAATGAAATCTGGTCCAAAATCTTTGACCTTTTTAATCCTCTTACTTTTTCTTAATTCTTGATAAGATTCATCATTATTATCAATTTGTTCCAATGGAATCTCATTCTCATTTGAAGAATGAATCGATTGTTGTGGCTGTAGTTGTCTTGAAATAGAATTTAATCTATTTTTATCATAAATATCATCTCTTGATTTAATAACAGTATTAATTGAAATTGAATCATTTGGTTCAATTACCATGAACCTATATCCCTTGCTATTATGTGCATATCCTATAAATATACATTCAATTTCTCTTTCACCTAACTTTTTACGTTTAGGTGTTGGAACTTTGACAATAGCTCTACAACCCCAAACTTTTAAATAATTAAGGTTTGGTTTCCATTTCTTCCATTATTCATTGGGGGTTATTTTAGTTTCCTTATTAGGAACTCTATTCAATATATGACAAGCTGTTAGAACAGCTTCTCCCCAAAAACTTTATCCAAAACCTGAATATGATAACATTGAATTTACCATTTCGGTTAATACTCTATTTTTCCTTTCAGCTACACCATTTTGTTGTGGTGTGTAAGGGGTTGAAACTTGATGGACAATTTCAGTGGATTCAAAATAACTTGGATTATAGTATTCTCCACCTCTATCCGATCTTAAGCCCTTGATACATGATTCACACTAAAGTTCAACTTCAGATTTATAAACTTTAAATTTATCAAGCGCTTCATCTTTTGAATGCAATAAATATACATAACAATATCTAGAACAATCATCCATAAAAGTAACAAAATATTTCTTTCCACCTAATGTAGGAGTATTATGCATGTCACATAAATCATTATGTATCAAATCAAGCAATTTTGTTTTCCTTTTAACCTTAGGGAAAATGGTTTCTTGTAATTTTAGTCAACATATATTGCATTTTTCAATGTTATTATTAAAAATAGGAATTAAATCTAACTTATACATGTCATTCAATTTTCTATAATTCTAATGACCTAATCTATAATGCCATAAATAAAAGATTCAACCATATAATAAGAAATAGTATTTTATTCTTATTAATAATATTGAGTTTGAACATACTCACATACATATACCCTTTCCCTACAAAAATTTCTCCATTAGATAAAATAAAATTATCTACCTCAAAAACAAGTTTGAAACCAAACTTATTCAACAAACTTCCAGACACTAAATTCTTCTTAACTTCTGGTACATAATATACATCATTTAAGGATAAAACCTTTCCAGAAGGGAATTGTAGTTCAACAGACCCTTTGCCTTTGATTGCTACGGTGGAAAAATTTCCCATGTACAAGACATTGTCATTTTCACATGGTGTGAACTTTGCGAATATGCTTTTGTCTTTGCACACATGTTTGGTTACTTCGGTATCAATCCACCATGTATTATCATCTTGTTTCCTATTAATTTCAGATACCATTGCAACGAAATTTTTGTTACTATCAGCCTTAGAAGATGATTTCTTCTTTAAAAATCGACATTCATTCTTGAAATGTCCTGGCTTACCACAATGATAGCATAAGCCCTTTTGTTTCTTTTTGAACTTTGGTGCTCTATTAGTCTGTTTGAACTTTCTCTTGAATGGTTTAGTATTTTGTACGTCCTTCGTAACATACACTTTGGAATTTTTAGAATTTAGGTTCTGATCTTGCTTTCAATATTCTTCTTCAATACGAAGATGATTTGCCAAAGCCTCAAGAGATATTTCCTCTTTCTTATTTTTTAAACTTCTTTTAAAGCCTTTCCAAGATGGAGGAAGTTTGTCTATTATGGAGGATACAACAATCATTTCATCCATTTTCATATCATATTGCTTGAATTGATTCAACATCTTTTCAATATCACGAAATTGTTCCATAACAGAACGACCATCAACCATTTGATAATTATTGAAACGAATGACAAGAAATTTGTTACTTGTAACATCTTCGGTCATGTATCTTATCTCTAATTTGTCCCATATTTCTTTAGCGGTGACCTCGTTTTGGTAGGTGTCAAACAAACCATCAGATAAACTATTCAATATGTGGCCCATGCACATGTAATCAGTATTGTACCATTTTTTCCTTTCTCGAGTTGCAACAACAGATTCGTTTTCATTCTCTTCAGGTCTTGGAGTATCCAAAACATAAGCAATCTTTAAAGTTGATAATAAGAAGTGCGTCTTTTTCTACCATCGTCAAAAATTGCCACCATTAAACTGATCAAGTTTGACAAAGTTGGAAGCCAACTCCCTTAGTGCTCCACTTTCATGTGTTGTGGTAGTCATCATGAAATATAACCTTAAAATTGTTAGTACAAATCTCCAGTGAGGAAAATCCCGAACACACGAACGAAACTCGAACAGAAAAAGAAGAAATAGGACAAGGCTCCAAGGCGTGTATCAAGCCACTATCTTTAAGGTTATATTCGCCCCTACCTATCTTTGGTGTGCAAATGAGTTCCAAGCAAATTAACCTCAAGGATACAATAAAGCCAATAACTATTTGCGTTTTGCATTGACGAGAATAGTCCACTACGCACTGAGTAATGTATAACAAGAAACTCAATTTTTGCAAAGGATTTCTACAGTAATACTATATAGAATAATCTAATAATATTAGAAAATAAAGGAAGGAAAGAAAGAATGTTAGAATTTGTTGGTGTGATTTCCAAACAAAATCTCATTCCTATTTATAGGAATTTTCATGTCTCTTCATAGAGACATCTTTCAATAGGTGTCTTTCGAATAATAATGTCTTTAAAATAAACACATAATTATTCATTTAATATTATAACTATTCAAATAATATTATTTAAATAGTTATAATTCTTTTCAAAAATCAAATAATATAACTTTTGATTAATTACACCCATTCATTTATAGTTATTGGAACACTATAAATATTTGAAAATGTTCCAACAATGGATACAAAAGAAAGTGAGATGTGAGGATGGTGATCATGACATATCTATACAAGTAAAAATCAAGTAAAAGTACAAAATATGTCATAACAAATGTGTCTAAAAGAACATGTTAATCTATAGCAAGACACCAATGAAAGAAGGTCTAACTCCTAATCTTAACTCTAGTTCTAATTTTAGTTCTATATCTACTCTAAACTTAATTCTAAGTTAAATCCTAAAACTAGTTATAAAATAAATCTATAGGCTAATCCTAATTATAGTTTTCAACTAGTCTTAAAGACTAATTCTAAGTTTGTAGGCTAATCCTAATCATAAGTTCAATTCTAAGACTCTATACTATTTCTAAAGTATGTAAAAGTACCTTGTACAAAACTGAAGGTGACAGGTAATCATAGCTTAAGTAAAGAGTTTAAAATCTTTAATACTTTGTAAAATGGCCATCAAAAGTTCATAACAGATAAAAGCACTTTTGATCATCTTGAAAATTTCCAACAAAGTTTAATAGTTAAAACAAATTGTTCAAATGATCATATGACCTTAATTTTAAAAATTCAAAATATCAAATCCTTAAACTTCATATTTTTCTTGAAAAGTCAAAAGATTTTCGATAAAGTTCGTTAAAATACAATGTATTTTCAATTTCATTGAAAAAATTAAGCTAAGATACTTCCCTTAGTATATGTACAAGTATGAATTGACCATACAATCCTATATACATATAGGAACAAATTAACATATTGAAAAACTACACAAACAGCAGATGATCGCTCCTATCACATCCCAAAAATTGGGTTAGTAGAAATTGGGTTAGTGAACCAAAAGAGTGGTCACGCCCTGTTTTTAGTTAAAAGTTGTGTAATTATGTCAAGTGAATTGATCTAGTTTAGTGGTTAAGCGTAGTGTTTGTGTGTGAGAGGTCTTGTGTTCGAATCTTTTGTGTGTGCAAAGTGAAAATATTTTTATTCCCTCTTGTTGTGTCGCCCATGTGAATGTGGTTGGGAGAAATTTGAATTCTGATTTAATAAGATTTTATCTGATTTATATTTATTTTTAAAATTTTTAGATAAATATTCTCCCTAAAATTCTCCCAAAACTGTTGTTTCTCTCCCACTCTTCACTCCCACGTCCCTCAATTTCCATTTTCCTCTTTTCCCTATTTTTGTTTCCAAATCTTCTTGTGTATTGAGTTTTCTTTTGACACATTTTCTTCTGTTGTTCTTTCCCTTTTACGTATCCTTGTCTTGCCATTGTTCTTCATTGTTGGTTGTGGTGAGTTTTCAATTAAGGTATCTATTGGAGTCGATTTTGATTGTTTCTATGTTTCTGTTAGGTGAAAGTGTTGTGACGATTACTCCTTCGGTGGGTTGAGTGCTTTAGGAGGCGTTTTTTCTTTGGGTAAGTACCTAAATGTGTTAGTTTGGAGGTTGGTTGTGCATTCTGTTGCTAGGGATGAATGCCTTAATGTTTTGGGTTAAATGTTTAGTTTGAATACAGGTAAAATTTTTGTTCGAATTCGATGTTTTAGTGTTAATCAATATGGTTGATGTCGTTATAGGTACTAGAGTTTTTTCTTTTCTGTCGGTATCGAAAAACGGTAGGTGTGTAATGATAATCTTGAAAATAGCGAACAACGCGAAGCGGAAAAATTCACTGTCGATGTCACAAGGCCGTGTGAGCCACACATCATGTGTTAGGCCATGTGGGCCACATGGGCGTCTGGGCCTATTTTTAGTATAATTTAGTTAGGGTCGTGTTTTGAAGTGCGGTTCGAGGTCAATACTTTTGTAGGATTTGTTAAGTGATATGTATGATGTTTGTTAAATGAGAATTGTTGTTCTGGTATGGTTGCTTAAATTCTAGAGGTATATCGCCTCATAAAATTTGGTTCTGATATGTAAATTTGTAAGCATCGTTAGCGTGTTTCTGATTAGTTAATTAGATGCGTTTATTAATGATATAAGTTTTGTTCCAATTCTCATGGCATGTGATATTGTGGTTATTCTGATTTAAGTGTTCGGTAATTATTGAAATTTAACATATCTGTTCTGCAAAGCATGAAATCTCTTGCCTACTAAATTTTGCTAAATATATGATTTCTTGTTCAACATGCTTATTGTTCTAATTCTGTATTTGCATTTCATGTCACATTTCATGGGGTTGGCATAATATGGTAAGGAGGAAGTTTTCGCAGTGTAATGATCTGAACTATCTAGTGGTTTAACCACATATCTATTCTGGCGGCTTGACTGCAATTATAGTGGCTAGACCGCATATATCTATTCTGGCTGCTTGACAACAATATAGTGGCTTGACCACATATATCTGATCTGGCAGTTTAACTGCAAATTTAGCTGCATTGTCTACAATTATCTGTTGGTGTACTTTTGGATGGACGAGTTCTAGAGAACTCTTTTTGGTGTGTAGTAAAGTTGGGTAGGAAATTTTTTGAAAAATCTGCATTACATTTTTTTCAAAAATACTACATTGACATAACCATGCATGCACAATTTTGCTCATTTGAATTTGATGAAATTCTCTGCGATGTTTTGGTCTGTTTATTATGTTATCTGTGTTTCTGCTTGAGTTAGGTTGCACACTGAGCTTTATAGCTCACCCCTTTTTATTTCACCATTTCCGGTAATCAACAGAATTAGGATTGGGCGACGTTTGGGAACTCGGACTAGTTTTCTCGCATAAAATGGTTTCATTTGTCAATAATTAAAATTATTGAACTTTTGGTTTTTGGACTAATTTTCTTATTTAATTTTGATTCGGGTTTTGTGGTGGTTTTTGTTATTCAAACAAAGTTTTTTGCATAATTTCTGTTAATTAAAAATAAATGCTTGGTTTTCAATATTAAAAAAGCTAAGGATTTTCCACTGCAAATTTGAAATTAGTTTTATGAAAGTTAATAACGAAAGTTTCAGAATATGCTTAATCAGCAAAACTATACGTTTTCACTTATCAAAATCACGATTTTCAAATTATCAACTCTGAAATTTTTCGCTACAAAACTAAGTATTAAATTAAGAGTTTTCCATAAAATAAAAAAACATATAAACGTATTGCATAAAATAATGTTTTCAGATTACACGATTTTTGAAGCTAGTTTTTAGTTAGGGTTTTCAAACGGGAAGCATAATACCTCTAGATCTGGCCATAACAACTAGGCCGGGTATGGAGTGTTACAGATCCCTTGCTTTGGAGGGCAATTCCAAGTGAAAAAAATGCATAAAGCTAGGTATTTCTAGATCGATAGGATTGATCCGTAATCAATAAGGGTCGATCCCCTGCAGAAAATTATAGAAAAATGTACATAAAAAATCTTAAAAGTCTATAAAATCGATCCTAAAACCTCTAAAATGTATTCTAACAAATGTATAAACATGTAATAATTATAAACAATTAAGTAATATAATACAAACATGCTTGAAGCTCAAAATCACCAGGTGAATTCTTTGTGTGAGCAAAAAGCATCTTAAATCAAACTATTAGTGTAACACCCCAAACCCAGCCTGGACGTTATTGCCGAATCTGGCGATGTCACATGGGAGTGCCTTTGAAAACCGTATTATTGCTCAAACTGTTTTCCATTTAGAACTTATTATTATCTTTCATTAATTCTCGAATCGTGATTCATTTCTAAAACACTATACTTTGCAGAAGCTTTTTAAAAAATAATTTGCATGTATGTGGTATTTTGATAAAACATTCATCTATTTTGAAAACTCGAGTTTATTCTATTTCTAGCAGATATAAACAGAAAATGGTATAAAATCCAAATTTTAGGTAAAATTCAGAGAGGCCATTATTACAAAAAAATACCCCAAAATAAAACTTAAAATCGTAAATAAGTATCAAATAGCAAAAAGGAGTCGTGTGGCCACCGCTGAATCCTCCGCCGGACTGATCCACCTATGTCTAGGGATTACCTATACAAATTAAATAGAAGGGGTGAGTTTACGTGAACTCAGTGTGTAATCCCCATCCATACAAACAAACAAAAATAGATAATCTCAGTTTGGGCCAAAACCCTTTTCAGTATCAGTAAGTATTACGGCCTTAGCCCATCACAGTAAAGTAACAATGATATTTATGCAGTTATAAAATCCTACCCAACCAGCCTCTACAATCCATCTCCGTCCAACCCTACACTCCATGTGGGGATATAATCAACCCACCCATCCCTACACTCCAAATAGTATTGAATGCGGAACTAGACACTAGTTGCAGCGGAGCTGCCAGTAAATTAGGCTTGAAGCCTTCCAGTACACTTCCACCAATCAATATCAATCCCCACCCAATACAATGCATCACAAAGACATGTCATGGTAGCATGTATAATCAGTATAGGGTATTTAGCATGCTCATCATATAGACATATAATAGCCTTTTCAATCATTTCAGTCAATTAGGGGTCTAGGTAAACTTACCAACCCTACAGTAGGTTCACAGTCGACTTGGGTGACCTGTGCAACCTTAGCAATCAAACAGTGAAAATGGGCCCACAGGCCCATGCTGCAAACTCATGTCGGCCCACACGCTCATATGGCCTACACGGCCTAAAATGGCCTTGGCCGTGTGGTTCACACGGTCTGGCCTAATATTCTCACACGCTCTGGCCTAATATTCCCACACGCTCGTGTGGTTAATCGTGTGGGGCTCACGCGCTCGTGTGACCCACACGGCCTAATTCGGCCTGACCCATAAATCCCACATGGCCAGCCTCAACGATCACACAACCTGCCACACGGGTGACCGCACGCCCGTGTGGCGTCGACAATCACATTTTTTGGCATTTCACCGATTTTCATTTTCAAAGTTGTGTTTACACACCTGATACGATTTCACTGCTAACTCCACCACGAGTACTCCAGAACCTAAAATCGATAAACCAAAGCCCGATTTAGTAATACTAATAGACCTTAAATGAAATTACCACGAGTTATTCAACAAATAGTCGTCAGAAACCTTACCCTTGAACAAGCACAGGAATTCCACACGCCTAAAACGTTGATGGATGATCAACAACCCCTTAATTAGTTCCTAGCACCAAACGCAAAACCCCTTTTTAACCATTTAACTAGAAAATGTTTAAAACAATAAGGTCGAACCTCACCAACTTACCGATAGCACACGAACGATATAGGAGGGACAGAACTACGGAGTTGGTATTCAACACAGAAGCAAAAAGAAGAAGACGGAAGGTAAAAGAAAAGAAATAGACAGAGAATGGAATAGGAAGAGATAGATTTCAGCACAATAAGGAGAGGGAAAATGAATAGGAAGTCGACAGCAACAAAAGAGAAATGGTAGAGCAAAAAGAAAATAGGAAGAAACTATACCAAATGACCGGAATTGGGAGAACGAGAGGTGAGAGCCGAAATTATCAGTCCACCAAATCGGGATAACTCTACAATCTCATATTTTCCTTTTAAAGTCACTCCAACACTCCAATATCATATTTTCCTCCTAAAATCACTCCAACACTCCCCCACCACGCCACTACTACTCAGAAACCCAGTCAAAACAACCTTTTGCCGAAACAACAAGCAAAAGTTATCCCTTTTGCCCATGCAAGGACTCAAACTCCAGACCTCTTGCAACATTAGCACTCCACTTAACAACTAGACCAGCAGACCCATCCTGACATATTTTACCAATATTTATTTATAAGCCCACTGGTTAGGGATAGAGGTTTATTCAATGAAAACAAAAAAAAATTTCCCAAATCAAGGCTTGAACCCAACATTTCTCAGACACTCCCAGAAACATAACCACTGAAGTAGACATATATTTGTGTCACAAACATAAAAAAATAGATATATAAAGGATTTTTGGGGCGTTACAACTCTACTCCCTAAAAGGAAATTTCGGCCTCGAAATTTTACCTGATCAAAACAGATGAGGATACTTCTGTCGCATCGCATCGCATCCTCAAGCTCCCACGTGGCCTCCTCAGAGCTATGATTACGCCAAAGAACCTTAACCAGTGGGTTGGATTTTCTTCTTAGAACCTTTACATCTCGCTCCAATATCTGAACCGACTCCTTTTCAAAGGTCAAATCTGGCCTAACCTCGATCTCCTCAACAGAAACAATATGCGTAGGATCAGAGCGGTAGCACCTCAACATAGAGACGTGGAACACGTCGTGAAGCTGATCCAATTCCGAAGGTAATTCCAACTGGTAAGTAACTGGTCCCACTCACTTAAGCACACGGTAAGGTCTAATAAATCTAGGGCTTAACTTACCCTTGCGACCAAATCTCAGTACCTTCTTCCACGACGAGACCTTGAGAAAAATGAAGTTGCCCACCGAATACTCAATCTCTTGAATCTTCAGGTCGGCATAAGACTTCTACCTATCAAATGACGCTTTTAGTCGGTCTCGAATCAACCTAACTTTATCCTCGATATCAAAAACTAGTTCAGGGCCCAGAATACGCCGCTCGCCCAACTCAGTCCAACATGAAGGTGTACGACACCTACGACTATATAAAGCCTCGTAAGGTGCAATCTGAATGCTAGTCTGATAGCTGTTGTTATAAGCAAACTCTGCTAGCGGCAAGTAATCCTCCCAACTGCCTTAGAAATCAATCACGCAACCTCTCAACATATCCTCGAGTATCTGAATCACCCTCTCTGACTTACCATCAGTCTGAGGATGGAACATAGTACTGAAGTCCAATCTTGTACCCAAAGCTTCATGCAACTTCTTCCAGAACCGAGACGTGAAGCGAGGATCTTTATCAGATATAATTGAAATCGGTACCCCATGCAGTCTCACTATCTCAAACATATACAATTTAGCCAGCTTCTGTGGAGAGTAGTCAGTACGAACTGGAATAAAATGGGCGGACTTGGTCAATCAACCCACGATGAGCCATACAGAAACCTTCTTAGTAGTAGGTGTGAGGGGTAACCCACTAACGAAGTCCATAGTCACTCTCTACCACTTCCAAAGTGGAATCTTGACTGGTTGCAACAAACCCAAAGGTAACTGATGCTCAGCCTTAACCTGCTAGCAAGTTAGATACTTAGCCACAAATTTGGTAACCTCTCGCTTAAGATCTGGCCACCAGTATAACTCACGAAGGTCACAGTACATCATATTTACGCTCGGATGCATAGCATAAGGGCTACTATGCGCCTCTCTCAGAATAGATTGCCTCGATTCAGTATCTTTTGGTACACAGATTCTCCTACGGAAACAGAGCACCTCTTCACTATTCAATCCAAAATCCTCAGTATTCCTACGCTCAACCTATCAGAAACGAAGACCTAACGACTCATCCTCTATCTGTTTACCCTTAATCTACTCTATCCATGTCGGTTTAACTTGAAGTTCGGCCAACAAACTACCATCATCAAATAAACTGAGGCGCGCAAGCATCGCTCTCAAGTCAGTCATCGCTCTACGGCTCAGTGCGTCGGCCACCATATTAGCCTTACCAGGGTGGTATTCAATAGTACAGTCGTAGTCCTTTAGCAACTCAATCCATCTACGCTACCTAAGATTCAGCTCCTTTTAAGTGAAGAGGTACTTGAGGCTCTTGTAATCGGTGTAATTGATACACTTCTCACCATACAAATAATGCCTCTAGATTTTCAGTGCGAACACCACTGCGGCCAACTCCAAATCATGCCAAATCATGCATTGGATAATTTGCCTCATGAGTCTTAAGCTGACGAGACGCATACGTTACCACTTTACCCTCTTGCATCAGCACACATCCTAAACCAACATATGACGCATCGCTGTACACAGTAAACTCCTTTCTAGACTCTGGCTGTATTAGAACGAGGGCTTCCGTCAATATAGTCTTAAGCTTCTCAAAGCTCTCTTGCTGCACGTCAGTCTAGTTAAACGACACACCCTTACGTAGCAGCTTAGTTAAGGGTGCAACAATCAGAGAAAACCCCTCCACAAATCATCGATAATACCCTACCAGTTTCAGAAAACTACGGATCTCAGATACAGTCTTAAGTTGCTTCCAATCCAAGACAACCTCAATCTTTCGAGGATCGACTCTAATCCCCTCAACAGAAACCACATGTCCCAAAAACGTTACTTCTCGTAACTAGAACTCACATTTACTGAACTTGGCATACAATTGTTTCTCTCGCAGAATCTGTATAACCACTCTGAGGTGTTAGTCATGCTCACCCTCAATTTTCGAATACACCAGTATATCACCAATAAATACCACTGTGAACCGATCCAAATAGGGCTGTAACACTCGGTTCATCAGTCCATAAAAGCTGCTGGTGCATTCATCAATCCAAAAGGCATCACTAGGAATTCATAATGACCGTACCGAGTCCTAAATGTTGTCTTGTGCACATCAGTCTCCTTAACCCTCAACTGATAATATCCCAATCAAAGGTCAATTTTGGAGAAAATTAAAACACCTTGGAACTGATCAAACAGATCGTTTATCCTCGGTAGGGGGTACTTATTCTTAAGGTCAACTTATTCAGTTACCGATAGTCAATACACATACGCATGGATCCATCCTTCTTTTTCACAAATAGAACTGGTGCTCCCCACGGAGACACACTAGGGTGGATGAACCCACGATCCAGTAGCTCTTGAATTTGAGCTTTAAGCTCCACAAGCTCTTTCGGTGTCATTCTATAAGGGCGATGGACACCAGAGTTGTACCAGGAAGGAGCTCAATCCCAAACTCTACTTCACGATTCGGAGGTAACCTAGGTAGCTCTTCAGGAAAAAAGTCTAGAAACTCTTTAACCATCTTGATATCCTTAATCGAAGAATCTCTAAAATCTGAAACACTGATGTAAGCAAGATACGCCTCACATCCTTTACGAGCTAACTTTTTGGCCCTTAATGCAAAAATCACATTCGATAAGTAGTTCTTGCGCTCTCTATTGCGACTACCTCGCTGTCTTCCCTAGTTCTCAGTATAACCATTTTCGTAGCACAATCTAAGCTCATTCGGTGTTTAACCAACCAATCCATTCCCAGTATCAGATCAAATTCCCTAAAAGTTAGTTCCATCATATCAGCCAAAAAGATAACTCCTTAAACCTCTAGAGGAACATCTCTAAATAGTTTGTTAACCCTTATTGACTACCCCAATGGACTCAGTACAGTGACCTCACTCGTAGTGCTCTCAACCGATATACCCAAGTTTTTAGATACAGTACAAGCTATATAGGAGTGAATGGATCATATATCTATCAGTGCAGTATATGGTACATTATAAATAAAGAACGTACCCATAATGACATCTGGAGCATCTCCATCCTCTCAACGACTAGTAACATAAACTAGAGTCAGCTGCCTTACCTCAGTATGTCTAGCACCTCTGCCGGGTGCTCTCTGACCACGACCCAAACCATTACCACCTCTGGCCTAATTCCTGCCTCTTAGTGTCTGATGAACTGCTCTTGGTGGCTATGCAGTATTATTACCCGGAGCTTGCATTTGATCAAACCTTTATGGACACTCTCTAATACGGTGCTCTAGTGAACTGCACCTCAAAAATGCCCCAGTTCTTTTCCAACACTCGTCCTGATGGCGCCTACCACAGTCAGTACACAGTAGCTGTCTAGTAGCAGCAATGGGAGCCCTAACTTTGATCGACCCATCAACTCTGGCCTTTTTCTTAGGCCTTAGAACAAAACTCAAGGGATTTGAATCCCTCTTATTCCTACCTCTTTCTCGGTTCTGGCACTCAGCGCGCTTTACTTCATCAGTGATCTTCACCTTATCAACCAATACAGCAAAGTCTCGCTCCCTCTATGGAGCTATCAGAACCTTCAGATTATCTCGGAGGCCATCTTCGAACCGAACACATCACTCGTACTTAGTCGTCACCACATAATGGCTCAGTCGTAAAAACTCGGCCTCATACTCGACCAATGATCTATCCTCTTGAGTCAAATTCTAGAACTCTCTCCTACGGGCATCCACATAACTGGCCCCCACATACTTCCCCTAGAAAACAGTCTTAACGGAATCCTAGGTCAGTCGATCGGGCTGAGTGCCCTCCTTAACAATGAGCCATCACTAATACGCCTCATCACGTAGCAAAGGTACAGCACTCTTTAATCTCTGCTCAAGAGTGTAGTCCAAATCATCCATAATCCTCTCTGTGGCCTCTATCCAGTATTTGGCCACATTAGGGGCAACTTCAGCAATACCCCTGAAAAGCTCAGCTCCATTAGACCGGAGTCATTCCGTAATAGACCCGTAGCCTCCAGCTCCAGTATTGGGCTAAGAGACCCTCTCTAAAATCCTCAACATGGCTTGGGACAGTGCGTCTTCCCCAGACGCTCGATTATGAGACCCAGTCTCAGTTACAGGTGAAGCCAATGTCTCACTAGTTTCCAAATTAGGCAGATTGCCAGATGACGAAAACCCAGCTCGAGCACCTCTACGGCCTCTACCACGGCTTCTTGTACCCCGTCCGCGAGTACCTCTTGTGCTCATTGTCTATTTGCGTTTAATCGGTATTAACAGTTTTATGCATCAGTTTACAATTTCAGTATTCAATAACAGATATCTTATGAGAGGCAGTATCAGAAGTGTAAAGTTTGTTTTCGCCCAACGCAGTGTCTATTAGTGTCTATCGGTTTTACTATAGTATTAGTATAAACTAACTTGAGTGTTTTCCGTACAATCTACCTATAGTAGTCTCAGTTTGTACTATCTATAATAGTTTCAGTATCAAGTTAATTCAGTTTAAAACACATAAAGGCTTCAGAGAACTTACAAGATCGGCATCGGAGACTCGGTGTACCACACATTCAGTAAAAATGTTTCAAATCATTCAAAAATTAGTGCTTTAAAAACCAAGTTTTCAAACCCAAATCCACAGCCAAGTTTTGCAACCTGGCTCTAATACCACTAAATGTAACACCCAAACCCAGCCTGGATATTATGGCTGAATCTGGCGATGTCACATGGAAGTGCGTTTGAAAACCGTATCATTGCTAAAACCATTTTCTGTTTAGATCTTATTATTATCATCTTTTATTAATTCTCGAATCGTGATTCATTTCTAAAACGCTATACTCTACGGAAGCTTTTTTAAAAATAATTTGCTTGTACGTGGTATTTTGATAAAATATTCATTTTTTTGAAAACCCGAGTTTCTCCTATTTCTAGCAGATATAAATAGAAAACAGTATAAAATCCAAATTTTAGGTAAAAAATCCAGAGGGGCCATTATTACAGAACAATACCCTAAAATAAAACTTAAAATTGCAAATAAGTATCAACTAGCAAAAAAGAGTCGTGTGGCCATCGCTGAGTCCTCCGCCGCACCGATCCGCCTATGTCTAGGGATTACATGTACAGATTAAACAGAAGGGGTGAGTTTACGTGAACTCAGTGTGTAATCCCCATTCAAATAAACAAACAATAATAGATAATCTCAGTTTGGGCCAAAACCCTTTTCAGTATCAGTAAGCATTACGGCCTTATCCCATCACAGTAAAGTAACAGTGATAGTTATGCAGTCATAAAATCCTACCCAACCAGCCTCTACACTTTATCTCCGTCCAACCTTACATTCCATGTGGGGATATAATCAACCCACCCATCCCTACAATCTAAATAGTACCGAATGCGGAACTAGACAGTAGTTGCAGCTAAGCTGCCAGTAAGTTAGGCTTGAAGCCTTCCAGTACACTTCCTCCAATCAATATCAATCCCCACCCAATGCAATGCATCATAAAGACATGTCATAATATCATGTATAATCAGTATAGGGTATTTAGTATGCTCATCATACAAACATACATATGTATCTCATATAGGCATATAATAGTCTTTTTAATCATTTCAGTTAATTAGGGGGTCTAGGTAAACTTACCGACCCTACGACTTGGGTGACCCGTGCAACCTTAGCAATCAAACAGTGAAAATGGGCCCACAGGCCCATGTTGCAAACTCATGTAGGCCCACACGGCCCAAAATGGCCTTGGCCGTGTGGTTCACACGGTCTGGCCCAATATTCCCACACACTCGTGTGGTTAATCGTGTGGGGCCCACACGCTCGTGTAGCCCACACGGCCCAATTCGGCCTGGCCCATGAATCGCACATGGCCAGCCTCGATGATCACAAGCCCTACCACACGGGCGACCGCATGCCCGTGTGGCGTCAGCAATCACATTCTTCGGCATTTCACCGGTTTTCATTTTCAAAGTTGTGTTTACACACCTGATACGATTTCACTGCTAACTCCACCACGAGTACTCCAGAACCTAAAATCGATAAACCAAAGCCCGATTTAGTGATACTAATAGAGCTTAAATGAAATTACCACGAGTTATTCAACAAATAGCCATCAGAAACCTTACCCTTGAACAAGCACAGGAATTCCACATGCCTAGAACGTCGATGGACGATGAACAACCCCTTGATTAGTTCCTAGCACCAAACGCAAAACCCCTCTTTAACCTTTTAACCAGAAAACGTTTAAAATAATTCGAAACTCACCAACTTACCGATAGCACACGAACGATATAGGAGGGACGAAACTACGGAGTTGGTATTCAACACAGAGGTAAAAAGAAGAAGATGGAAGGTAAAACAAAAGAAATCGATAGAGAATGGAGTAGGAAGAGATAGATTTCGGCACAATAAAGAGAAGGAAAATGAATAGGAAGTCGACAGCAACAGAGGAGAAATGGTAGAGCAAAAAGAAAAGAGGAAAAAACTATGCCAAATGACCGGAATTGGGAGAAAGAGAGGTGAGAGCCGAAATTATCAGTCCGCCAAATCGGGATAACTCCACAATCTCATATTTTCCTCCTAAAGTCACTCAAACACTCCAATATCATATTTTCCTCCTAAAATCACTCCAACATTCCCCCACCACGCCCCTACTACTCAAAAACCCAGTCAAAACAACCTCTTGTCGAAACAAAAGGCAAAAATTATCCCATTTGCCTATGCAGGAACTCAAACTCCAAACCTCTTACAACATTATCACTCCACTTAACCACTAGACTAGTAAGCCCATTCTAACATATTTCACCAATATTTATTTATAAGTCTACTAGTTAGGGATAGAGGTTTATTCAATTAAAAAAAATTCCCATGTCAAGGCTTAAACCTAAGACTTCTCAGATACTCCTAGAACACATAACCACTGAAGCAGACATATATTTGTGTCAAAAACATACAAAAATAGATATATAAAGGATTTTTGGGGCATTATAGTTAGGTGTTCTAAAATGTTCAAATAAGGCACAAAAACTTGACATATGGCATATTAAGCATAAATCGCATATTTTAAACATGTTTGCATACAAATGCACCTATATACAACCTATAAAAGCCTCGAACTACCTATTTACAATAAATTTACAATACAATGTACAATATTTACATGGATCAAACAAAGCTTTAAAATTTCAACACTCATTTTTGCTTGAAAATGGCCATCAAAATAGTCAAAACTTTAAAATTAGTTTTTTTTTTATCAACTTAAGCTTTTCCAACAACTTTTAAACAATGAAATAAACTTGTTTAAGTAATCAAATAACCTAATTAACAAGGAAGCCTCAAAATCAAACCTTAAAAGTATACATTTCCTTGAGATTGGACTCTTGATGGACAAGTATGTAAAAAAAAGGCATTTTAAGTCATTTTCAACCATTTAGTAAATCTTTATAACATATGTAACACCCTTTACCCGGTTCGACTGCCGGACCCGACTAACAGGATGTCACGAACAAAAACCAAACAAATTACATGTATTTTTTAATTAAAATCTCAATTAATTATAATCAAATCACATATAATCTAATATAATAAATATTTGTATTCTATATGGACCTAATCGTGAAATCCAAGCATGAAATAGGGATGAATTGTAAAATTTCAACATTTTAAAGTTAGTATTGATATTTAATTTATTGGCATCGATACCATTTCAATACTTTATTTGGTATTGATACCAAATCAAGATTCCATTTATTTACAAAAATAAGAGTATCGATATCTTATGAAAAATTGTCGATACTCATATAAATATCGATATTATTTTGGCATTCTGTTTGTTATAAAACTATTCATATGGTCAAGTATCGATACCAAATGCCAAAGTATCGATACTTGAGCTCAAAAATGGTAAAATCCTATCTTTAAAATGTCCATTTCATGCCCAATTCACATACCAATCAACCGTTAACTATATCAACCAAAGACATATCTCAATATCACCTACACAATCAACCTAAATGTTTAACCACTATTCCTTCAATAGCACCTCAATATCAAGCTAAATATTCAAGCATTCAAGCATTAAACATTTGATTTCATATCAGCTTTATAACCTAAACATTTGAACTACCAAACCTTTTTCAAACATAACATAAATATAAACATGAACTTACCAACCCCTTGATAAGCTTGAACTAAGCATACAATTATCATCCCACTTCAAAGCATCAACAACACAATATTTAGCATGTTATTACCTCATATATGAAGATTTTAAGCATATAATCGAAGCAATCTATCAAATCATCCACAAAATGACCATTTTCACTACACTTATAACTAATTACATATTCATAAAAGACCAATAAGATTCAAAATGATCATAAATCATTTAACATCCTAGGTACATGCCAAGACCAAAGAGAACCATTCACCAACACTTGAGTTCAGGATTGTCGCTGGATCTTGGATCGACAATCGATTCTTGAAGTACCTAACCAGTGCACGGAGAAAAAAACCATACGTTGAGTATAACTTAGTGGTATTTCTATAATTTGAATATTAAACATAATATGATACATACTAATGTATAAGTTAAATGTAATGAATAGTATGCACTTTTTACATGTACTTTCACATTTTCCTAGCTTAAATTTCTAACCAAAATCAAAGCATTAACATGGATAATCACCCTTTCAACTCAAATTCATTGAAAAATCATCGTTGATGTATCATTTCATCTCAACGTCGTTTTATGCAAACTAAAGCTCATAATCAACTTTATTTCAATTTATTTCACAAGTTATAATCTCAGTTTCCACTTTCATTTTTCCCTATTAATATGACTCGGATTCGGACGGATACGCGGACCCAACCAACACACCAATTTGGCACCTAGTGCCTGACGGATAAATTTGTAGTAATGAACTGCACCTTGCGTTGGCTGGTAAAACTAACAATAAATATGCCCAACACTAGTCGATATAACCAACAAATGGGGTGTCCAACACTCCCCGACACGTAGTCATAAAACCCTGAACTCTTCCTATCCTATGGCATGCCAATTATACCCGACCCTGCCTGAACAGTTAATAGGGTAACGGTTTTCTCAATTCAATTTGTAAACCAATTCCTCAATTCTATATCACGAATTCAACAATTCAATCATCCATTAACATACATAAAAACATGTCTCATTTCCATATCAATTTTAATTTCACATACAATGTACATCATTTTTACAACTACACAATTTAATCTCTTGTCATCAATAACCATTCGATTACATCATTTCAATTCAAATTTAGCATTTCACAACATTATTCCAAAGGACTAACTCACCTTATATACTTACCAAATAATGCAATGTGTAAATGCAACAATTGAAATAGTTCGGATTATAAAAACACAAACCATAAACTTCGAGCTATTCGTTAACAACATTATCTTTTCCTTTCTTTTTCGAGGACTTGGGGTTGACGTTAGCTACGGATTAAAACAATTATAATAAATTACCAATACATATCCAAATTCGCATTCAATTGCTAAATTATACAACTTTTTCATATTATTCAATTTAGTCCCTAAAACCGAGACTATCATAAGTTTCAAATTTAACCCCCAAACTTTATACCAATTTCACTCTAGGCCTAATTTAACTTTCTATTTCACATTTCTACCACTAAATTCTAAATTTATCATTTTAGTCCCTATTGCAAAAATTTAACAATTGACTTTACAATCTAGTCATTTATCAATTCTAAACTTAAAATTTATCAAAATAACACCTCAAACTCTAAATATTCAACAATGGTAACATCCTAAATCTTTAACAATTCCAAAATATTATGACATGGGCTAGCTAGTTCGGAGTACCGAGATTCCAAAAAGATAAAAATTGCAGGAAAAGAACTAAATTAAACTAACCAAATTGGGTCAGCTAGTCCTTTTCTTAGTTTCGATTGCATGAAGAGAGATGAAAATGTTTTGTTCTTTTCCTTCCACTATCTATATTACTTAATTTATGTTTTATTTTATTTAATAAAATTTATCACATTTTTCTTAAATTTAACTTAAGTTACCATCCACTATATGTAATATAAGGGTATAATTACTTCTTAAATCTATTCTAATTAAATATTCCTTAAGAGTTGAACTTTTGAAATTTTTACGATTTAACCCTTATACCTTAATTAAGCACTACTTTGACAAAATTACTTGACCAAAATTCAATTCACTTCTAATTTAACTCTGTAAATTTTTAATAAAAATATTATGAGTCCGGTTTATGAAATTGGGTTTCAAAACCACACTTTCCGACACCACTGACTTCCGAGTCATTACAGTTTAAATCCTTTTCAACCATTTAGTAAATATTTATAACATATTTTAAGAATATTCAAATGGTTTCAATGTGCAAAAATCATCAAGATCAAATTTTGATCACGAATCGCTAAGAGTCTAGTAAACTTGCACTTAAAATAGCAAAACATAAAGCTTTGCAAGTTTTTCAATTCTCTTTGTCTAAGAAAATTTAAAACTAAATTCTCAAAATATTTAAATCATTTTCTCAAAAGTCGCTTAAACAAATTCTATCTTTTCAAGATGTTTTCGATGAGTTAGCTTTGGAATATAAGGGTATACTTCTTAAAAAAATTCTATCTTTTCAAGATGTTTTCTCAAAATTCGTTTAAACATATTCTTTTAATGAGTTGCAAGATGTTTTTGATGAGTTAGCTTTGGAATTTGAGGCCATGAATTCCAAACATAAGAAAATGATTTTAAAGATCAAAATAGAAAACAATTTCTTTTAAAAACTAAATAAATTATGAAAGTAAAAAAATGAAAAGTTGAAAATGATCTAGAAACCTTCAAAATTAAATGTATTTCATTTGAAAAATAAAATCTTGATAAAGAGGGGGTGATTGGTATTTAAAAATATCTAAAAATTTTCTAAGAATAAAAGAGAATAAGGAGAAAAGTTTGCAGAAATAATTTATAGTGGTTCTGTCCCAATTGCTTACATCCACTACCTTAGCTTTCCACAACTAAGGATTTTCCAATTCACTCTATTGAATTGATACCTTTTGAGGAAAATGTATAATATTTACAACTCTATCTTTTCAAAGGCTTTGATAGAATATTCTCTCTAGTTTTTATGCCTCAACTAAACCCCTCTAGTTTTTATGGCTCAACTAGTAACCTTTCAATAAAAATGGTGAAGTAAACAAAAATAACCTCTAGGAAGGTGTGCGTTTATAAAATTTGGCTCACTAAAATAAATAAAATGAGAGCAAGAAAGGATTTTATGATAAGTACAAAGACTATGTACAAGAGAAAAATTAGAAATAAAGAATTTGAAGCTTTTCTTTTGACTTTGATGCTTGTATATGTCTCTCTTGTGTCTTGAAGTGTTCTTGAGATCCATTTATACCAAGGAAGAAGTTTATGACCTTTAGTAGTCATTGGGGATGAAAAATGATCGTTTGAAGCATTAAATGCACAAGATTTTTTAGCCCTGCAAGTAACGAGATTGATCTTCAATTCAAAAATAATATAACCGTTACTCACCCTTTTTTTCTGATTAAAAATTTAATTTTTAAAATTAAATATTTTAGTAACACTTATCGTTAACTTGGTAACGAAAATCTATTATGGGTTTTTTATTTGCCTAATAATAAATTTATCCTTCAATGTTTATACATTCTTTCAATTTGATTTTAAATTTAAAAAATTAACAAATTTAGCCCTCAATGTTTACAAAATTGTCATTTTAGTTCTAAATCTGAAAATGCTAAAATATGCTTAAAAATCTTTAAAATATTTTTATATTTACTTTTTAAGCTTTTAAAATTTATATTTACTTTTACTCATCAATTGTGCTCATTTTCTCATTAACAAAACATGTGGAAAACTCATAAATTAAAGCTATTTTTTAATTCCATCTTTTTGGGCTTGGAAGACTCGAACTTGTCTTTCTTTAGACCAAACTTGACAAGGGACTTCGCTATGATCATGGCCTTGGTAAGTTCCTTGACTCCTTGGTGTTGCAACTATAACATCTCAAATTTTAGCTTAAAGTTTTGTGAAATTACTTTAAAGATGATGAATTAGCCCAGTGGTTAAAGGAAAATAATGAACCAAGATAATTAGACCTACGCTCCAAGTTCAAATCTCTTCTCTTGTAAAATAGTTAAAATTTTGCTAAAATTTTTCCCTTTCCCAAATTTTGTGTCGCCCCTACCTAGTAAACCTAGGTATAAATATAGTAAACCTAGGTATAAATATCACTTTTTTTCAGCCTTTAGTCATTATTAATCAGCCCTTGCCGCCCACCCCCTTCTTCTCTTTTTTTCTCTTCAATTTTTCTCTTTTTTTCCCTTGTGTGCCGCCACCCAAACCATCAAGCTCCGCCGCCCATTTTTCATTCTTCAACAACGGGTTTTAGCACCATTCTCTTCCTCTCCTTGTTTCCATTTTTTCATAATTTTTCCAGTCTTAAATCTAAAAATTTTGACACTCAAAATTGGTTTTCATTACTGCACAAAAGGTCTCCATTTCCGCCCCTTTCTTCTTGCTAGAGTAAGTGTCGTTTTTCTTTTGCTTTCTTATCATATTTTTAAATAAAATTCAATTTTCTAGATTTGCAATTGGGGTGATTTTTTATGATTTTATTGGTAATTTTCTAGCCTTCAAAAATATTTTTAATAAGCTTTCAATATAATCCCCATTTGCCACTGTTGGTGGTGGTGCCCTCGAAACTTCTAGGCCCAATTTTGGGGTGTGACATAATATCTATTAATAGCTTACCTTAATGCTATATAATGCAATATATCATAAATAAGCATTAACTAAAATTAGTTTCATGTCGTAGAAATACAAATCGAAAGCTCGCGTCACTCGTCATCGACTTTCGCCTTCCCTTTCCTTTTCAACTATCCTCCATCGTTTTTAGCTACAAATAATAATTCAGTCATGGTATAATATGAAATTCTATTTAAAACACATTCAAGTTCAAGTCATACATATTTTACAAATGATTAAATTTAATCATCTATCTCGATAATCAATGAAATTCATACCAATCCTATTAGATCAATCATAATCAAATACCAGTTCATTAAGTATCTCAATTTGTAATTTATCATATTCAATTTACCATTTCTTTATGATTTAGTCCATATCACACATTTTGTAGTAAATTGTAAACAATTCAAATTACAACCATGCAAAAACAATTTCATAATTCAAGAATATGTTACAATTATATATAACCATACCCTATGAACTCACTTGGTTACAATAATAGACAAGTTGAAACTTTAAGGACTATTCACCAATTTTGTCTTTTCCTAATTATTTTCGATTGGGTCCAATACTTGATCTAGACAATTATTCAATTCAATTTATCAATTTCAATTTCATCCCATTATAAACATGTATAAAATCGGTTTCATTTTTTGAATGCTCCTAAAGTTTTTCATTTTATTCAATTTATTCCCAAAAACCAAAATAATTATAACTTTTAAATTTGAGCCTCGATTTCGAAACTGATCTCATTTTCATCCTTCTATAACCACTACTATCCATAATTACAAAAATTTCATACCAATTTTGAAATATTTAAACTTTAGTCCCTATGTTCAAAACTAACAACTCTCACTTTACAAACTAGTTCTTTTTCATATCTAGGATTTAAATCTAACCATTGAACACCAAAAGCTTCAATATCCAATAATGGAAATATTTATAACTTTAACAATTAACACACGAGTTAGCTAAATCAAACCCCCGAAACTTCGAAAACATAATAATTACAAGCAAGGAACTAAATTAAACTTACCAATTTAAGCTTCCAATTTCAAAACTCTTAGGTCGAAAGCTTCATTCTTTCATCTACAGTGGTTCGGTGCATGGGAAAGAAGAAGAGAAAATGTTTTCTCTTTCTTTCCACCACTTTTGTTTTATTTTATGTTTTATTTAATTAATTAAGTTTTATACTATTAATCATCACTAATCCATCCACCATCATTATTAGCAAAGTGGTTTAATTGCCACTTAATTCCCTTGTTCATTTTCTAATTAAAGATTCTTTAGCAATTAACCTTTTACTATTTTTACAATTTAGTCATTGAACCTTAATTAAACACTAATTCAACAAAACTGACTATCCAAAATTCAATTCACTTATAATATAATTTCGAAATTATTTAATATAAACATTCACGGGGCCCGGTTTATGAAAACGAGGTCCTGATACCTCCTTTTCCAATACCACTGACTCTAAGGTTGAAACACTTGTACCTTAACTAACTATCCAATTAACAAAATTAAAGAGCCAAACTTTAATTAAAATTCATAGTAACCTCATAATACTTAATATTTATGGATCGAAAATGGGATTTCGAAATCACCATTTCCAACACATTTGAATTTTGGGTTGTTACACATTTTCTCATTAGCAAATAAATTAAAGCTTTTTTTTAATTCAATCTATTTTGACTTCGTCCCTTTTTCTTTTGCTACATTATTCATCTCAAATGCCTAATCAAAACTCATAAAGAAGCCTAAAATTAAGAAATTCATAAACCCCAAAAAATGATTGAATTGACGACCCCAACTCTGATCCCCTTACTCTTTGTTACAGGGATAGTACTAGTTTCAAGCTCTGGTGTTCTTGCATCTTTATCATTCTTAGCTCAAGTATTGGAGAGAGATTGTAGGTTAAGGTGATAGCATTAGATATTTCCAACTTCATCAATTTATTAAAAGAAAGAACAAAGTGAAATATACTATTGAAAATCATACTGGATACAAAAATCTTAAAAATACATTTACTTTTACTTTTTAAAATATTAAGATTTTTAAATATTTTATAAATAGAACTAAAATGACAAATCTTGTAAATATTAAGGGCTAAATTTATTAAATTTTTAGATTTAAGATTAAATTAATAAAATTTGTAAATGTGAATAAACTAAATCCTACTTAGACTTCTAATGGAAAACTAATAGAAGGCTGATTAAAAAAAATGGAGAACAAAATAGAAACAACTTCAAAGTTGAGTGACACTTCTTGGACTTCACTTTTTTTTATTAAGTCCGGTGTCGGACCGACTCACAAGTCTATTTTCCAATTTCTTCAGACTAAACAACAATTAAGCTTCCTAGAGAAGCCCGAAAACGGCCCAGCTCCGCCATGTAGGCAAGCCAAGCTGAGGCAATCAGTTTTCCTTATCTATCCGTCTCGTTTTATCTTCTAAATTTAACTCCATTGAAAACGTTTCTTTCTTCTCTGCTTAAAAAAATCTCCAAAATTCTCAGATGTTATTACAAAGAGACATTTCCCTGCCATTTTTTGCATTAACACCAAAACCGCACCTTAAAAACCATGTTTTTTGCGCCAAAAAAGCAATCCCATTTCCAGGACGTCCACTAAAAAATGATTTCGTCTCCTGCAATCTTAAGGTGTTTTACCCTTTTCTTTTTTTAATATTCTTCGAACTTATAGTTGGTCAATAAACGGGTTGTGATGGTTTCTTGTTGTTGGGATTTTTTTAGATGGTCAATGGGGCGAGGGTTCATGGTTCCGTAAAGGATGCTACTGGTTTGGAAGATGATGATTTAGTGGTGGAGACCTGCATCACTCGCACTTTGCCACCTGCTTTGACCCTTGAGCATGGTCTCCAGAGTATTAAACAGGCTGTAGAAGAGTTGAAGTTTAATCCTCCTTGTGCTTCTAGTGGAGTTTTGAGATTTCAGGTATAGCGCACACACAACACACAAGATTTTACTTACATGCAGTATAGGATAGTATGGTGTTGCTGCTCTTTTTCGAGTTATGAATGTATTGACATCATGTTCCCTTTTTAGAATAATTCTAATTCATGATGGTTCTGGAAGTACAATGTGATCCTCTTCATTTAAAGTTCCATTTTTTAAAATCAGATCTCAAGGTGGTTTCCAATGAGAAATGAAACTTTATTCATGAATCATGATGTATCTTCTACATAAATTTATGGTTGTAGATTTGTTTGATATTAGTATATATGTAAGTAAATTAGTACTTATATAGTTGAAGTGTTTTATACTTCAGGATATGAAGAAAATAAATTTTGAAAATTACATTGTTAATTAATTTATTTGTTTTGATTCGTTTTTTAGAATCAATGCAATGTTACTGTTGTCTTTGCAGGTTGCTGTGCCCCCAAGTGCAAAAGCTTTAAATTGGTTTTGCTCTCAACCAGAATCTTCGGCTGTTTTTCCTATGTTTTTTCTTTCTAAGGAGACAATCAGCCCAACATGTAAGTCATTATACTTGAACAAAGTTCGTGGTGTTTTTGGAATTGGAGCTGCTATTTCCTTTACAAACTCTATTTGTATCCCTGGAGGGCTAAGTTCAACCAAGAGGTTAATGCCATTCTTTCTTGTACATGTGTTTCCTCTTTTTTTACTTGTTAACATTTTTGGGTAGTAAACATGCTTTCCTACAAAATTTGAGTTAATATTCTTGATATCCATGTGAATCAAATGATTCTCTCGAGGTGCCTTTTGATTCTTTGTTAGTTTTACTAGTAAATGGTATTGCCCCTAGTTTTAGCTTATTGCTTTATGACAAGATAAAACACACAAGAACCCTTTATTCATACATCCGATTTATTCCGCAAAATTCATAAAATGAGTAGTGTGTAATGAAGTAACTAGAGAATGGTCATGCTTTAATCTCCTAGGAAGTTAGTGTCTCTGTCCGGTTTGACCTGGAAAATTTGTGTCTAGTTCAACTTCGACTCCAACTTGCATGTCTGATATGAATGCAACTCACACTGTTTCAGTTCTGAAGGATCTTGTTGGAGTATGAACACCAAATGGAGGAAACTGAACCAAGAAGTTTAATGTCTTGAATTATGGTTTTATAGTAACTTAGATTTGAAGTTCAGATTTTTTTCCTTTTATGTATTTTTTACCCAATGTTCTTCAGGTTGTGTTAGATTAGCTGGAATACTTTATTATTTACTTCATCATTCTTTTTGAAATAATTCACACTAAAGAATATACTATAGCCTGTTTGCAGATTTCTCTCAAATGATTCAGTCCTTATGTCAACTTATGGTTTTCTGGATATTAATTTCAACACAGACTTGTCTTCTGTGAAGCATAAGGCTGGTTCTTTCTACTTTTTCATTCCTCTGGTAAGCCTGCTTGCATTTAGGAGTTAGCATGTATTTTCTGCAGCTAATACCATTTTTTGGCATAATTGCTGATCTAAGATTGTTATTATTTGATCACTGTCAAACTCCTTCTGAAAGTGCTGCATATATTTATGATTTTTGATTCTTTTTTCATCAGATTGAGTTAGATGAGCACGAGGATATCTCTATTTTAGCAGCCACATTGGTTTGGAGTGACTCTTGCTTGTGTACATTTGAGCAGGCCATTCATTCGTATGAAGCAGCCCTTTACCAGGTTCTCATAATTTTCCATACCTTACAATGTTTAGTATTTTGATGCCAAGTTGATAGGACTAATTAAACCAAGGAGCATGGATTTTTTATGCTGACTCTTAATTTTCATGACATGGTACCTGTACATGTCCAACAAACTTTTTGTTACATGAAACATTTTTTGTATTTATTGCTAGGAATTATATGATCTTATTCATAGTTTTCAAAATTAACTAACTGCCCATAATTATCTTTCATTCTGTTTGCATTCTAAAATTTGGTTAAATGAATTAAATATGAAATTTAAGCTAAAACTGAAGCTACTTCAGCATGTGTGAGTGTTTGGTTTTCATGTAAAATATGTTCTTGATTTTAAAGTTGCAAATATACTTATGTCCCAAGTCAATGGTAGTTGTTGAAACCCTGATTATCTGCTCTTCACCTGGTTGGAATTCTTTTCCTGAGGTGTTTATGATTTTCACTCTGAGTCTTTTTCCTTTTTAAAAATATTTGTTGCTAAATTTGTTCAGGCAACTTCTCATTTTTGGCCCACTACAGAGAGATGCCACTCTGAACGTGTAAGAACTGCCATTAGAAAACTTAATGTGGTTGAGGATAATACAGTGCAAATGGTATGCATTCTACACTCTGCTTTCCTTTTTCTTTCTCAAGTTTTGTCTTGTTTGTAGATTCTTGTTTGGATTCAATGAATTATTTTATGCTATCTGAACTTTTGATCTTTACTTGTTTGAGGATGCTGAACAATTTTGCTTCCAGCAAATTATACTTTAATATGGTAATCTGTAAATTCTCAACTTTTTGAGGATTTATGCGTAAGTTTTAAGTCTTTGATCCCAACAATTTTCTTATCTCCTTGGTGAGAGAATTGAGAATTGAATGCCTTATTGTTCATTTAGCTAAAATGTTTCACATCAGCCTAGTTCTTTTCTGTTCTATTCTGTTGGCAGCCTTTCTCTATGTTTCTTGAAGCTGTCTGAGTTGCTGTATAACATTTTTTTTTCCGTTTATTGTAATTATTTTGTATTTACATTTACCGATTTTTCTGGTTTTCATGTTGAAGAGTAAAGACAAATGACTCTGATATATGTCTTCAAGCAAATTCTTTGTATGCATTTTTGAGTTTGTCTCTAGGAAGGGACATAACTGAGAGTCATGTCAGTGTTGTTTTTAGGTGCTATTATTGATGACAGTGTTTTGCTAGGCATACACGAATGGTATCCTGTTGGGCAGAAGGGATTTTGAAGCTCACACCATGGAACTGGTATCTCCTTTTTCCTGGTAATTATTTATTCTTTATTATTCGTATTTCAATTTGCTTGAATATTTTTTTGGGTACTTATATACATTTCAATAAGTCCAACTATTGTGTACTTTTCTTGGTTAAAATTAATTGTCATTCGAATGGCCTTATGTACTAATATATTATTGCAGAGAGACGCACGTTTTTTCAAGCAGTTCTGTTTCAAGTTTTCACCAACGATTGGTGTTGCCTGCAACATGGTATAATGCTTTTTGCTGGTTACTTTCGAGAACATGCTTTTAAATACTCTGTTTGGGCAGCTTCTGTGAATAGTTAAAAGAAATATATCATTCTAATATTCTAAATACTAAGTTCAAGGAGGTGGATAGGCTATTTGTATCAGTTTCATTTTTCAGTTAGCATTTTGTTCGAATACATTATTTCTTAAAAGGTATTTCATTGAACATAATTGCAAAGGTTACCAATTGCTTCATTTGTGTAAAGAAATGATGGTGCTCTGCGGATTGAACGGAAACATGGCATAATATATTTTTGCACGAGTAATTTTGTTTATCCAAAGAAGTAGGAATAAAATAATTAAGATGCATGCAATTAGTTGCTTTGGCAATTCATGTAATAGAACTTGAAGGCTATTTATTATTTTGACCGAATAAAGGTATCAATATCATCTTTAATCTTACCGTGTATCAAAGATAATAACCCAAAATCTGCTTGTTTTTCCAAGTCAATGCAGAAAATGATGTGGTAATAGGACCTTTGTATAGAATGTTGCCATAAACAAACTGGATGATGCTTGTTGAAGTTTTATGTCTCTTTCTGATTGTCAGTTGGATCATGCCAGTGAAATGGCCTATACCATTCAAGATCGTGCTAATATCAATGCTGTTTGGGCTTCACTTATAGTTGAAGAATGTTTTCGCCTTGGTTTGACCGTGAGTTTTATCCCTGATCTGACATGTCTATACTCTGCTGCATCAGCCTGATAATTCTTCATTGCAGTATTTTTGTGTAGCTCCAGGATCCAGGTCATCCCCCCTTGCTCTTGCTGCTTCTGCTCATCTCTTTGTGACCTGTATTTCTTGCTTTGATGAGAGATCACTCGCATTTCATGCTATTGGGTATGCAAGAGGATCTCAAAAAGCGGCAGTCATCATAACTACATCAGGGACTGCAGTTTCAAACCTTTTTCCTGCTGTAAGTTTCATGCTCATCTATGAAAAGTGCAGTTCCAGTCTAGGAAGATCATATGGTCAACAATTTTTCATTTTTTAATTAATCAATATGCCTATAGGGCTTTCACTACATATTTCGTTACGACATTCTATCTAGTGTAATCATCATTGTGGAAGTGAAGTCTTTATTTGCACCCTCTTTCATCATTTACTTACCAGTAATGTTCATTTATATTTCTCATTCCACCAACCTTGCCCACTTGATGCAAATATTTGGCATACCTAAGGTGGTTGAAGCCAGTGAAGACTTTGTACCCCTTCTGGTACTCTCAGCAGATCGTCCGCCGGAGCTTCAGGATTGTGGAGCAAACCAATCAATCAATCAGGTGAAACAAAATTGAATAACTTCTTTTCAAAATTTGTTTTGAGTTTTCTTGTATCAGGGTTATTTATAGCGTCAGTATATTACATTAAATATATACACATACAACAGTTTTTTATTTATGAGAATTTATTATCTTTTTGCTTGTATCACAACTGAATATTCTCTTAATCTTACACTATACACTCATACACACGCATATCCATCTGCTTATTTGTTAACATCTTTCTGTTAATTTGTGTGCTAGGTAAATCATTTTGGTTCTTTCGTAAGGTTCTTCTTCAGTCTTCCTCCTCCTACTGATCAAATCCCTGCACGGATGGTGCTTACCACGCTGGACTCTGCTGTTCACTGGGCAACATCTTCACCAATTGGTCCTGTTCATATTAACTGTCCTTTTAGGGAACCATTAGATGATTGTCCACAAAATTGGAAATCAAGTTGTTTGGAAGGATTAGATACTTGGAGGTCTAATACTGAACCATTTACTAAGTATATTATAGTGCAGCATTCTTATTTATGTAATACTGCTACACGCGGTCAAATGGAAGAGGTTCTAGAAAAAATTCGAAGGGTTAACAAAGGGATCCTAGTCGTTGGTGCCATCTCTGCAGAGGATGAGGTATGGGCAGTTCTTCTCATGGCAAAATACCTTCAATGGCCTGTTGTGGCTGACATATTATCTGGGATAAGGTTGAGAGAGCTCTTGTCTTCCTCTCCTGAAGTTGAAGAGAGTATCCTTTTCGTTGACTATCTTGACCATGCATTGCTCTCAGATTCGGTTAGGGATTTGGTCCAGTTTGATGTAATTGTTCAGGTGGGACATCACTTCTTTCCTCTTTCACAGGGTTTAATACACAATTGCATGCAAGGGAAAATGCTTTCATTTACTGTAGGTAACAGCACATGGATTAAATGAATAAATGTTAATATCTTGTATCTAAGTGGGTACTTCTTCATTGATACCAAGTCATTCATGATCTTATGTCTTTCTTGCTTATGATTTCTTCTGATTCCAATTCTTAACAGATTGGGAGTCGGATTACAAGCAATCGAATCTCTCAGATGCTGGAGAAATGTTTCCCATGCTCATATATCTTGGTTGACAATCATCCGCACCGTCATGATCCTTCACATTTTGTAACACATAGAATCCAAAGCTCTGCCATTGAATTTGCTAATATTTTAATGAAAGCCCAAATTCCAAATAGAAGCAGAAAATGGCATTATTATCTACAAGCATTAAATATGATGGTATTGATCTAAGGCTGTGATTCTCTCCATGTTTCGTTTAGCTGCGTGTTGAGCATTTTAATGCTTCATGCATGGTCTGCCATTTTCATTTTATGTTTTTCTTGTCGATTATTAGGATAAATTAATCAATAGGTTGAATATGGTTGGACCATGCATTTGGTTGGTCTAGCTCGTAACAATTTGGTAAAAGCAAAATTTGAAAATGCAACTAGAATAGTCTTTGCATATGATGTTATTCTATTGTCATGGATACTTGTTGCCTTGTTTTATGCCATTCTGTAACTGTCAGCATGAATTAATTCAATATTTTTCCGTATTCAGGGCATTAAATTCATTTTCATCTTTATTCTAGGCTTTAGCTTGATTTTCTTTTTTGGTCTAAACGGAAGACTCTACAGTCTCTCTATAGTATCTTGTGATTTTACATATTTTTGGTATTTTTCCTTATTTGGCATGGATGTTATATGATTACATCCAGTGGTAGGATAAATGAATGTACTATGATAAATATATATTCTTTATTGCTTCCTACCAAAATGACTGATAATTTGCCCTCTGTAAATTGTTTATATTATGGTCTGTCATCTTTGTATTCTTCTGTATCTCTGAAGTACTCTTGCCATCTATGTAGGTTGGACAGGAGATATCATTTCATCTTTCTGTTGAACACTCTTTGTCAGAACCTTATATTGCACATATAATCTCAGAAGCACTTTCTGCTGAGTCGGCTCTTTTTATTGGAAACAGCATGGTAATACGTGATGCAGACATGTATGGATGCAATTGGACAAGTGATAATCACAGTGTCGCAGATATGATGTTAAAGACAGAATTACCATGTACTGGGATATTAGTTGCTGGAAATAGGGGTGCTAGTGGAATTGACGGTTTGCTTAGCACTGCTATTGGTTTTGCTGTAGGATGCAATAAGCGAGTATGTATTCACTTTAGTCCTTTTGACATTCGGAAGCAGTTATACATATTACTTCTGGTAGAATGTGTTCATTATGGTACTATTATTTCTTATTCTTTTCCTGTTTTTCTTGACTTGGGATGCAAGAATGACATCTTTCATAAAGATAGAAAACTTGTTGAAACTTTTGAATTTCCTTAAACAGATGCTTTTCTTAGTTTACTTTTTCATTTGCCCATAATTAATGATGCTAAAACTTCATAGGGAATTAGGGAAAACTTTGTTAAGTTCTTGCTTCTTTTCTTCTTCCTGTAAACAATAAAATTCCTGTCATACCCATGGCTTATATTATGTGTTTAGTTTCTCTTTTTGTTTCTATTTCCCATTCCATTTTAAGGATATTTACAGAAAAAAATATATGTAGGTGCTGTGTGTGGTTGGAGATATTTCATTCCTTCATGATACAAATGGCTTGGCAATTCTGAAGCAGAGGTAGGATTCTTTGTTCTCTTTGTTTTTAAGCAATAACCTAAAAAAAGAAGAATCTAAAACTGGCAGTGTTCCAGTACCTAATAATGGGAAGTACATGATAGAAGGGACCGAAAGAAAGAAAGAAAGAAAGAGTTGTAAATTTTAAAGCATTTGAAAGCTCAATGAAATAATAGGTAAAAGTCAACTTTGTGTCTTGAACAATAAATTTCGTGAAGTCTTTCTCTTTTGACATATTATGTACACTTCTCTCCTATAATTACCTTAATAGATCTTTTATTCAAAAATTTAGAAATACAAATGATTGAGATATGACATGCTAGACTAGACCTGCCCATGGATGACATCACTAGAGTCTTGTTAGTTAACTCTTTTCTGTTAAATTTCTCTATTTTAATAATGTATATGAATGTCAGATGCATGGTCTGCATTCTCTAAATGGTTGTAAAAAAAAACTGATTTATCCTTATTTATTTCGTACTGACCATGGAAACATTTTAACTTTCAACCTTTTTGTTTAAAGGATGTTGCGAAAACCAATGACAATACTTGTGATCAATAATCGTGGTGGTGCAATATTCAGCCTCCTCCCAGTTGCAGATAGAACTGATCCAAGAGTGTTGAATCAGTATTTCTATACTTCCCATAACATTTCAGTCCACGGGCTATGTGAGGCACACGGGTAATTCCTTCAACTTTTTGTTGGCAATTACGATAAGTGAATGTTAAATCAGAGAAAAGAGCAGTGAAAAAAGAGTGGGAGAAGAATTTCTTTGATTTCTGATAACCCAGTTGTGAAGAATTACAAACAATTTATACACATTCAATAGAGAAAGAAAAGGAAACTAAATAATTTTATTATCCGTAATAATTAACAATTAGCTATAATCTCTAAAAATCTGCTATACACTGTCAATTAGTCAACAAGTAATCATGTAATTATCATGAGTGCAGTGGGCTTTCACCCTATATGTATTGAGTTGCATGTGCTTTATATTAAAAGCAGAATGTATTAGGTTTGTGTCAGCTTAATGCCTACACATCTCATCTGTTTAAACAATTTGTTAAGGGCAACAATATTTCATGATTATGTTTTTTTTTTTTTTGTTTCAAATCTTTTACATTTTTTGAGGTTCAAACTCTTATGCTATTCTTCTGCAACTGTATCAATCCTTCTTTCTGAACAATTTTGTACTAGTGTATGTTTCAGTTAAATGGTTTGTTAGAAGATTATGATTTGTTGAATATCTCAACAACAGAAGTAAATGTTGAATGCTGGTTACAAACTTTAGTAGAAAAGAAATAGCTGAAATGGCAATAATTGGTTCAAATGAGTATGAATCCAGGAAGAAATAGAGTGGCAATCAAATGTGAGTTAAAGATGAATGTAGACTTATGATGGGGATGATAGGAATCATTTCCTAAATGTTTTTATTGGTCATAACAAATATAGGTAGCTGATCTACCGAGCTGAAAGCGGGTACTATGGATGAATTTATTCATGCCATTTCCAGGTGAAAGTGGAATATGAGCTAAAGCTGCAAGATAAAGCATTATTACGATGTGTTCATTTGACTATTAATAGAGCTTAGTGGTGAGAAAAAGATGCACATACATTGTTTAGGTTTTTTCTTAGTCTATTGTATTAAAAAAAAAAAGCTTTGACCTCATTTTAAGGAATATGTGTCATCCAGGTCGTTCTGGACTTTGTTCATTGAGGGATGATACATCATACATATTCATTGATTTGTATGTCTTTATTTGTGTTGGGGATTAAATAAATCTTTTATGATTTACCTTTCACTGTAGCAAATTAGTTCCAAGCCTTCTCATGAGGGTTTACATTGGAAAGTTCTCATTTGATGCTGAATATACAGGGTGAAGCATTTGGAAGTAAAAACGAAAATGGAATTACATGACGCTTTAATCTCATCTCAGAAAGGAGACACAGACTGTGTCATTGAAGTTGAGAGCTCCATTGATTCTAATGCCACTTTCCACAGGTAGTTAGGTTCTAAAGTTTATTCAGCAATTATGATTTCTTAGTTAACAGGTAAATATCTGGTCAATCTACTGACATATCTCTCTTTTTCTCAGTTATATAAGAAAATTTGCTTGCCGAGCAGCTGAGCATGCTTTGGGTGTCATTTCAAAACTCTCTCCCCCAGAATCTATGTCACAAGGGTGTCACTGCAAAATCCAATCAATTAGTTATTCAGTCTATAGGTATAGCTTTTGAAAGAAGAGTAGATTTGAAACTTTCTTAACTTTGGCAGTTGCAGGGATTATTTAGTATACATCTTTCAATTTTGTGTGGTTCAGGATTCAGCTTTGTGCTCCACCTACTTCAAGCGCGCTCTATCATGACCGTAGTATATTTTATAGAGAAGGCTTTATTTTGTCTTTGACTCTTGAAGATGGAAGTATAGGGTATGGAGAGGTTAGTTTCTGCTAAATTCTTTTTTGTTTGTTTGTTTATGAGTCTGTATGTTGTTATCACTGTTTCTTTTTATCTTTTCTTGAAATAATTATTCCATCTTTTTTACCTGTTTTTTCCTTTAAATTTCTGTTATACTTGTTCTTGTGTAAGCTACTGTTCAATCCTATTTATTTTTGTAAGCAAACAGGTTGCGCCTCTTGAAATTTCCCAAGAAAATCTGCTGGATGTAGAAGAGCAACTTCGTTTTCTTTTTCATGTAATGAAAGGAGTTACCATTAATTATTTTCTACCAATGCTCAAGAGTTCATTTTCATCTTGGATATGGAAGACTTTAGGCATTCCGGTAGGTAGAACTATCTACATTCTATTAATAAAATGTGTATCTAGTAAATAGGGATATTAGAAAGGAAAAATGTCGGTAAAAGGATTAGAAGAATGGCTGTTCCTAGTCGCATGTATCTTTAACATTTCTTGATTGGATCCTGATATTCTATGCTTGGCTTATTTAGTTTTTGTTATACAGGTATGTTCGCTCTTTCCAAGTGTCAGATGTGGTCTGGAGATGGCCATTCTCAATGCTATAGCAATGAGCCATGGTTCAAGTTTATTGAACATACTTTATCCTTTGAGGGAAAGAACTGAAGAAAAATCTGAAAATTTGGCTAGCATACGGATATGTGCTCTTATTGATAGTAGTGGTACTCCAGAAGAGGTTGCTCGTATTGCTGTTGATCTTGTTGAAGAAGGATTTACTGCAATTAAGATAAAGGTGAGCTAAACCTAAGTGATTATGCTTTTGATTTTGCAATTCACTTATATTAACTGGTGTCTTTTCCAGTACTTTTGCCTAGAGTGATGCAGCATATGTTTAGTTAGTTTTATTGAGTCTGTTATATATATATATATATATATAAACCTTAATTTGCTTTTTGATGATTCTTCTACAAAAGGTCGCACGTAGGGCAGATCCAGTCGAAGATGCTGCTGTAATACAGGAAGTAAGAAAGAAGGTCGGTTGCCACATTGATCTTCGTGTTGACGCCAACCGTAACTGGACTTATGAGCAAGCTATTAAATTTGGCTTCTTGGTCAAGGATTATAACCTGCAATATATTGAGGTACAACTCTGTAAACTTGACTGGTTTACTCCCTCATCTGTGCCAATTGGACTACTGTCTTACTGATTTGGATAACAGTTCTGGCATTTTTTATGTGACTTTAACATTGATATATTTCAGGAGCCTGTTCAACATGAATCTGATATTATAAGGTACTGTGAAGAAAGTGGCTTGCCTGTGGCCTTGGATGAAACTATTGATAATTGCCCTGAAAATCCTCTGAATGTGCTTGTCAAGTATAACCACCATCAGATAGTTGCTTTGGTGAGTGACATTAAATTTAACTTTATTAAATCAACAGGGCATGCGCCATATACCCTTGGTGACATACTTTATGTAGTGGTGAGGCACTGTTAGTTGAATGTGTTTATTGATTAAGTTGAATCACTCTAAACCTCAACCTGTATGCTTAAATTTACCAGGCAAATCGTAAGAATGTTGAGCTAGAATTCTGCAATCACTTTGTTGGAATCATAATGATAAGCACATTTGTTATAAGGCTTTTTTGGTATCACAATGTATGCTACAGAATTAATCAGCAATTAAGCTAATCCATGAGAAGTTGAAGAGTGAATTCTATACTGATCTCATTTCTAGCTTTACGGGAGCATTGCTCTGTTAAGTATCCATCCTTCTTATTTCTGTAGTCATCATAAATCATAATCACCATTGTCAAGAGCGGCATGATTCTGATAGGAGTTTGTGTAAGATTTTAACTGGGGCCAACTTACCAGCATAACTTACAACTGGGAGGAGGCACACCATGTCTTTGATAAAAGTAAACTACTCATTTTTTGTGCATCTTTTAGGGCATACCAATGTTATCAAAATCTTTCACCTCGAAGTGGCTTTTTGGTAAAATCCTTGTCTTCATTCGCTTTATTTGTCCTTCCAGGTCATTAAACCAACTGTAATTGGTGGATTTGAAAAGGCTGCAATGATTGCACAATGGGCACATATACAAGGAAAGATGGCCATAATTAGTGCTGCATTTGAAAGTGGCCTAGCTTTGTCAGCATATATTCTGTTTTCCTGTTATCTAGATTTGCAGAATGCTGATACATGCAAATTGATGAATAATAGCCCAGCTTCTTCTGTCGCTCATGGTCTTGGGACATATCGCTGGCTTGAAGAAGATATAACAACTGATCCGCTTGGCATTGGTCGTAATCCAAGTACTGGCTTTATTGAAGCATCTGTTGCTGATGCCACCCATCTCTTGCATAAATTTCAAATGAACCACAATTTTATTCATAGAACCTTTACTGGTGAAAAGGTCCTAGGATATCACCTGGATCTGGATTCAAATGATTTCTCTTTCTCCGTCAACGTACAAGAGATTGGTCAAAGAAATAATGTGAGGAACTCGGTAACATCTACATACCCTGTTTTGCCCTTTCTCTATTTCTTTCCTCTCATATTGAAAGGAAATATCTTTCAATGCCATCTTCTTATCCACAAGGAGGCGGCAAATATGAAATTGATCTGATTCATCTCTTTTTTGGTTATGTTTATCTCAAAATATTAGTGCTTGTGAAATTCATTGCACATATTTGTCTTCACTGCATATCTGTGGTTGGAAAATGGCCATGCATGAAAGAAAGCTTGAGATATACTGTAGCTATTGCTTTCAGAATGATGCAGGGCATAATTTTTTGTGCTTCCTTCTCGAATGCTAACCACACCTTACCTTTGCCAATGCAGGGTAGCACAATTCTATTTCTTCATGGTTTTCTTGGGACTAATGAAGAGTGGGTACCTATCATGCATGCCATCTCAGGATCTGCAAGATGCATTTCAGTTGACCTGCCTGGTCATGGGGCAACAAAGATAAAGAATTGCGGTGATGACAAAGCTGCGCTGCGATCTCTGTTATCAATCGAGATTATTGCAGATTTGCTGTTGAAATTAATTGAACATGTCACTCCTGATAAAGTTACTCTCGTTGGATATTCTATGGGAGCAAGGATCGCATTGTACATGGCGCTGAAATTCAGTGATAAGGTAAATTTATGGAGTATGAGATACCGGTAGTCTCTGGAGTAAATTATTATATTTGCATTATTGAAGGCAAACCTTTTCAGATTGAAGGGGCTGTTATATTATCGGGAAGTCCTGGATTAGAAGATGCAGTGGCAAGAAAAATTCGTAGGGTCAAAGATGACTCTAAAGCTCGTTCTATCGTTACACATGGTTTACAGCTCTTCCTAAACACCTGGTATTCTGGAGGCTTGTGGAAGAGGTGCTTTTCTTGTCTCTGTTCTCAGCTTTTGATAATTATATTAAAAGTGCTTTTCTAGTGTGCTGTTCTTCACCTCTTTGCTGATATCCATTGAACAGCTTGAGGAGCCATCCCTATTTTAATCATATTGTTGTTAGACGGTCGGTGCACGATGACTTGCAAGGTCTCGCGAGAGTCTTGTCTGGTTTAAGCCCTGGAAGACAGCCGTAAGCCCTTACATTTACTTATTTGTTTATTTTTTGCTATTTCGTTTTGGTTAGATTTTTAGTTTGTTTATAGTCCCAACCCATGTTTTATTTTTGCCCTGGAAGACAGCTGTAAGCCTTTCATTTACTTTAATTTGTTTATTTTTTGCATTTTCATTTTGGTTAGAGTTTTAGCTTGTTAATAGTCCCAACCCATGTTTTATTTTTGAGCAAAAGCTTTTATTGAAGTTTTAATGCAAAGTGCATGACTGCATGGTACAAAGAATGGAAGAGCCATGCATCAGTTCTGATTTCCGACATAGATTGTCTACCTTGAAGGCCATTAAGTGGTTGAACTTGTAAATGCATGTTCCCATTTTAACATTTTTTTTCAATTTATTATACAGATCATTATGGGAAGACTTGAAGCATTGCAAAGTGCCTCTTATGCTTGTAGTTGGAGAGAATGATGAGAAATTCAAAAGGGTGGCTCAGAAAATGTGGCATGAAATCGGGCATGATAGAGATGATGCAGTGAGCAAGCTCCATCAGATGGTTGTGGTGCCCAGCTGCGGGCATGCTGTTCATTTAGAGAACCCTCTTCCCATCATCCGATTAGTGAGACAATTTGTGACCGGTTTAAGAAGTGTTAAGTTACAAGAAAAAGGGAATGTTAGAGATCTGTTGATTTATAATCAATGACAAACATACCATCTCCAGAATCTCCCAAATGATTCATCTGTAATACTTGTATTAAAAGATTGTAGACATTCACAATATGTAAGTTGTTAATGTATTTAATTAAGTTGAATAGGACAAAAGTCAAATCCTCATTTTAGATAGAAATCCAGGCCAAGAAACATTTATTGCATCCTTAAAATGTCAAGCTCAAAGTTAAAAAGTAAGCGAAGAATCAGAATCCATTCCCATGGTATCATATCTTAAGCCTCACAAAAGATGCCATTTTCAAAGGTACAGTTCTTCAAATAGTGCAAATCAAGCATATTATATAGTTTTTAAAATATAGTGGTCGAAGCGGTCATATTTCTTTCCCAGCAGATACAAGTAACAAATTAGATCCAATACCCTAAACAGGAACATTGTGGCCATTCATTTTAAAGGGTAAATCAGCACTTCCAACCTGAAAAAATCACTCATTCCAACGTCGAACAAGTAGCATTGACACAAGAGACAAGTTATTTTCAAGGATGCAAGTAGAGACTCGAGAGATACATCCCAGCTATATGATATAAACAAGATGTAAACCAAGAAAAAGCAATGCATGTGTTCTTCACGGTTCTTGCTGCACCAGTCATTTGATATTTCCAAGTCCAGCTATGAGTGAACATAAAGAAGAAACAATTTCTATCGCACCATGCTCGTATAGCCTGAAGTAATATATACACATCAGACTATGAATTTTGGTGCCCAATTATTTTGCCCCTTAACTTCCCTATGCAACACAACTTAAAACCAGTAATAGCAAATTAGTGGAAGCCAAAATGCCAAAAAGAAGCAGCTCTTTAGCTATAAGCATAGCACTTTGGTATTTTTAAGTATGAAAGCAATCAGAGAACTTTGAAGACCATTAGAACTGTAGAAATTCCACATTAAATTCAGCTGTCAAACGGATCTCCTCATCTTGCTTACTATACAGTTTTTTTATTAGAAAAAAAAAAGAGAATAAAACCAACCCATCTTTGCAAACAACAAATGGAAGAAAAACACATAGTTCCGCAAAGCAATCAGAGAACTTTGAAGACCCAGAATGGGATTCCCACACAGAATTCAGATTTTTAAATTACTTTCATCATTTTGCTTTGCAATTATTCTGAACAAAAAAAAAACAACTGAACAAATGAAAGAAAACCCAATTTTCTGGCACCAAACATCGTTTTAGTGAGATCAAATTCAAACAAAAAACTGAAATGTGGCGCCAACAAACTTCAATTTTGCACAATACCCTTTTCTCGCGTATTCCTTGCAACTAAAAACTTTAGGAAGCAAGGGGCTATTTCGTGCTTAACACTGCCGGAATTTGAAAATCAAATACAACATACCTGAGAAGATCTCTGAGAGACAAAGGAATTAGGGTTTACAATGTACTTATAGAAGAGGTCGGTAAGAAACGACGACGCACTTGGTTTTTGAGATTAGAATGCAATCCAAAATTCCAAGATTAGTGCTCCATTTTTGGGTCTGATTGCAAAATGTTGTGGTCCAAATAAGATTAATTTTCAGGGCCGAATCCTCCAAGGCCTATTCCCAGATCTCTTAGGTTCTATTTCCTTGGTTTCTCTATATATGCCAAACTCATACTGATAAAATAGTAATGTTGAAGACATTCCATTTGGAGTTACAAATTTTGGTGTATTAAGTCACATTGTAACATTATTTTTTTAAAATTTATAAATCAAAGACTAATCATATACAAGCTAATATGCTTCAAAATTAAAATTTAATCCACAATCCCTGGGAAGGAAAAGGAGACAATTTCCAAGGTACCTCTTGAGTCCTGACTCCTTTTTCTTAGTTGTAATGAAATTTTTATATTTTAAAACCCATCACTTTTCTAACTTTATTTTTAAAAAAAAAAAAAAAAAAAGTCGGCAGCTTTTTAAGATTGTGTGAAATGTTAGAAAAAATGGATATGAAATGTTTAAAGTTTCGTTCCTGAAACAGGGATGCCTTTTTTAAGTTAAAAGTTGGCATAATTTGAAATATAAACATAAAGGTAAAAGAATCATGTATATAAGAAGGAATTTGGATTTTGTCCTTATAAATCATTTCCCATATATTTGCCCTTAGTAAGCTGTCAAAACTAGGAAATTAATTGTCAAAGAAATATGGAAATGGTAGGATGGAATTATCAATCAATTAGAATTTAGCAACTCCAATTCCACTTTTTGGGTAGAAAACAACAACATGATATATTAAATTTTGGCAACTTCATTCTCCTTCTATATTTTTATAATACTAAAAATATTATTTTATTATTTTATTATTTTATAATTTTCAAAAGATTAAATTAAGTATCATTTTATCATTACTAATTTAAAATTTTATAAATTATAAAGAAATCTAAATAAAAAATTTCATTTTAAGGAGACCAAAACCCTTACCAACCCTTCACTTCACCACCAAATTCATTGCCAGACCAATAAAACATAATAAATTATCTTGAGGACTCATTAATGGTACACAAAATACCATTAGTTTGAATATTGTTCTCTAATTATATTATGTTATATATTTTTTTAACGTGAGAACTGTTTTAAGTGGATTTAGTGGTTCATATTGTGAGGACTAGAGGTGTCCATGGCCGCCTGGCCCGACTGCCCGCCCGAAATATGGGAGGGTTAAGGTAAAAATATAGGCTCGAAATATGGGTTTGAGCAAAAAAACGAGGCCTATTTAGAAAACGGGCCGGGCCTCGGGCACCACTTTTTTGGCATATATATTTTTATTTTAAAATACTTTTTTTTATTTTTTATTTTTAAAATAAATTTTTGGTATTTATTAAAAAATGGGTCCGGCCGGGCTGGGCTCGGGCTTAGGAATTTTTCTCGGGCCGGGCCTAGACAAAATTTCAGGCCTATATTTCGGGCCGGACCGGACCCGGGCCTAGGTAACGGGCCGAATTTTTTTGGGCCCGGCCCATGGGCACCTCTAGTAGGACCACTAGAATATAAAAGCACTTCTTATATTCTCATTTACATACTCGTAATTTCTAATTATGGTCATGAAATTAGGAGAAAATGATTATGGCAGTTCTTAATAATAGAACTAGTATAAATATGTGTAAAAGCGAATCAAGGTCCTTAAGCAAAAAACAATTTCATGTCGTTAAACTATACTATTTAATGAGGTGTTTTCAAATGTTTAGAAGATTTTGACGATTTTATTTTATATTGCAAAATTCACCTGCTCCTTGGTGTTGTAATTCTTCTCATTTCAAGTGGTTTTTTTTTTTTTACTTCGATAATGTTTGGAGGTAATAATTGATCATTCTTTCATTATTTTATTTTTGAATTGCTTGAATTTGCTAACATTTGTTGTCAGAGCATTGTTTCTTGCCTCTGCCTTGTTCTGTTTGAGTTTATAAAAAATGGTTAAAAATCGTGTGAAGTTTTCTATTTAAATTTTGTTAGGAATCATTGGGAAATTTTGTGTTTTAAAATCTTAAGTTTTCTATAGAAATATATTATAGGGATTTTTATTGGGTCTCTTTGAAAATTTTAGGAAATTTTATTGATTATTTGAGTTATTAATTATTGTATATGTATTGTCTAATTATTTTTATGCATACAATTTTGAAAAATCTTATAAATGCATAAAATTAAATTTATTGTATAAAATTTTAGCAATAAAATTTAGAATAGATGCATATAATTTTATTTAATTAGGAATTAACCACAACAACCTTACTTAAATAAATGTTTAAGGGTGCAAAAAGTTCTCAAACTTTAAAAAAAAAAATCAAAACCCTGCTCTCTATCTCTCTCTCTTTTTTTTTTTGCACTCATTTGGGTATTTGAACTTTTAAAATGTATCAAAAAAACCCTCAAACCTTTTTAAAAAAAAAACAATTAAGCTTATTGATTTTAAAAGGAGGGCTTAATATTGTTTTATTTTTTTAAGTTTAAGGGCTTTTACACCCTTAAGCCTTAAATAAAATTATATATTGTCTTTAAGATCACATAAGGATTATAGACATTTGATATTTTGCATAATGAACTTGAATTAGATTACTACTACCTAGTGATTTATATAATTTTATTTAATTAAGGACTACCCACAACATCTTTAGTTAAATACCATTACTAAGGTTACAATCAAATGCAAGAACAATGGGCTATTAATGTTAAGATAAAATTATCCACAAGAGTTATGAAAATCAATGAGCTATTAGAGTGGGATCCACTTTTGGGGAATATGAGTCGTATTCCATGAATATGATATCTATCTAGTGTGATGTATGGAATATATGACAAAATTATCCACAAGAGTTATGAAAATCAATTTAATAATTTTATCATGTTGATAGAATTTTATCTTAGAAACAAAATTATAATTCTATTATAAAGTGAATATAATTGAATTACAAATTTAGTCCATAAGAAATTTTTATGTCACTAGATTCATTAGTTACATAGTTTGCATGGGTAAATTGTGATTTATGTTTGTCTCAAGTTTATGTTAAGCATGTATGTTCATATATTTTGCAGTTTTACAACCTGTGAATTTGTCTGATGATAGAGAAGATGTCCCTGAATTAACCAATGTTAAGCATGTATGTTCATATATCATGATGCATGGAAGATACTGCTCAAATTTTTAGAGGAAATATCACTATGATTCATGTACTATTAACCTGAGTCAAATATGGTAGAAATTTTGGTATACTTTCGCATTTAAGTAATTTGTTTTCTAGAACTTTTATTATTAATTATTGCATTTTTAATAGTTAGCAGTTAGGTAGTAAAAATTAATAAAATAAGTATTTTTAACACATTTTCTGAGTGTCAGTGACCTATTAGGCCGACATGGGCCTTAGGTAGTTTTAATATGTTAATTTGAGTGAGTAGGATGCTTAATTCTAGGCCCATTTGACATAAGAACTTGGGACGAGTGTTGCACAAGCTTCCCAAGCTACTAAAAGATTAAATGGACTTAAGAACTCATATTTTTATCGTGTCATGCCATGCAATGTCTATGGTGTGGCATAAAACCTAACATGAGCCCAAGCCCTTCAAGGCTCCTTTCGTCTGTACAATCAAACTTATACGAAGACCTAGGATGTGCTAATGACCTAATTAGGGCTTCTAACACTTCTATAATTGAGACCTTAGGGGTTTGATGTAACTAACTTGTCTTGGACGCATCTAAAAACCCTAGTAGTTTAGGATTAGTTTTAGTTTAGTTTTCTCTTTAATTTTTTGAACTCTTTTGTTTTTTTTGTCTTGGAATCAATTTTGATCCAAGATCTCTTTTATAATATCGAATTAATTTAGTTTATTTTTCTTTGCAAGCGGAGATTCTTGTCATTCCAATCGAGAGATTTACTACTCTATGCTTCCATGTATATCAAACAAGATTATTTCTTTATCTTTTTTCTCTTTAGATTTAATTGTATTTGCTTACATGTTTATTTCAATTGAGATTAGGGTTATGAATATCATAACTAGCTAATTTCCTAATGGTAGATTAAGTGTGGATGTGGGAGTGATTAACGAAGGATTAAGGGTTTCTTATAGAATTATTTGGCATAGATTACGCATTCTTAAATCCTAGGCTTGACAACCCTAAGAAGTAATCAAAGGATAAACGAGTTTGGGAGATGTCCTGGTTGAGAAAGTGAGGTCGAGAGATAAGTGAGTATCAATCAATTAATTAATTAGTTAGAGGTCGAGAGGTAATAATTGGTTAGTTAATAGCTAATTCACCCTAAAACCCGAGTCTAAAGTTAATTACAACCACTGAAACGAGTTAACCTTCCTAATTGGTTTAATTGATTTAGCTGTTTGTGTTTTACTTTTGGTTATTTATTTTAGTTATTTAGTTTATGATGTTCCCTTTGTTTATTGGTTGTCATAATATAGTATTTAATTATTACAATTTAGACCTGTTATTGTAAAAGTGTTTTCAATAGATTTAATTCATCCTCCTTTGGGTACGAACCTTAGATTACTTCCCTATGTTCCATTGTAACACAATACTATATTACAATTTGACCCGTATACATGCAGATATTGCTGTTTTAATTTCATATAAATTTGGTGTAGTATTTTTCAGTCAAACGTTCACACATTTGGTGGCGGTCAAGTTGTTGCCGCCATCGCTAGGGAGGTTTCGACATTAAATTTAGAAAATATCTTTACAATTAATAGAATAAGTTGGAAAGTTAAAAACTATAGATATGATATTATATTTGCCTTTATTTTAATATTATTTAATGAAATTAGTGAAGGAACATGATGGCAACTTTGTTGGTAGAAATATATTTGATACAGATTGGCTAAAGCCTAGTATTGCTAGACCAGTAAATAATAAAATTCCATTTGAGAATAATCCAACTTTATCGACTTGGTTATCAACTAATGTGCAGTTTAACAATGATTTAACCATGGATCCCATAGCTTTTCTGAGACGATTTGATCAAATATGTAGCACGGTGGGATATGCTGGAGTTTCAAAAGAAGCAATCAAATTACTGTTGATTCCTTTCACCCTTGGAAGTCATATTCGAGAATGGTTAGAAGCATTACCCTCGGGAACTATTAAAACATGGGAAGAGTTTGTACAATAGTTCTTACAAAGGATCATACCCATGCTTGTGATGTTAAAAACAAATGAGGAGTTATTTCAATTCAAACAGAATCCCATCAAAATGCTTGGTCAAGCATGGGACAGATTCAAGATAATTGTACAAAAGGCTTTGGGGGGCAGAATTAATAAAATTCAATTACAACAAATTTATGTAGGCTTAGATCAGGAGAGCAAAAAGCAATTTGGCATAATGGTTGGAGGAAGTGTTTGTTTAAAAATAGCTCAAGAAATTGTTATGCTCCTTGAGAGAGTGAGTATTAACGATTATACTTGGAGAAAAATAAGAGAAATATAATCGACGAGGTGGATGAAGACAATGAGGAAAGTATGAAAGAGCAATTGAGGAAAGATGAAGATTGCACTTCAAATATTGAAGAAATCCTGGAAGGCGAATTTTCTGAAAAATTGCTCGAAAAGTAGTTGGAACACATTTATCAACTGGATTGGAAAAGACAATATAAAGAACCCTTTCATCAATCAGAGAATCTTCCAAAAAAGATGACTTCGTCAATTTTCAAACTATCTGTGCTGGAATTAAAACCACTTCCTACGCACTTGAAATATGGGTATTTGGGTGACAACAACACTTTACTAATAGTTATTGCAGGAGAAAACACTATTGGATATGCTATAACCTTATATAAAAACTATTAGGTGGACTATTTCTGATATTAAAGGAATCAACCCAATTCTATGTCAGCAGAAAATAAGATTGGATGAAGGAAAGAAACAAGTAGTTGATGCTCAACGACGTCTGAATCCAGCAATGAAGGAGATGGTTAAGAAAGTGTTCAAAAAGTGGTTGGATGCAGTAATTGTCTACCCCATCTCTGATAGTGAATAGGTAACCCAACACAATACGTTCCTAAAAAAGGAGGAGTAACATGGAGACAAGTGAGAAGAATGAGTTGATTCCTACTCGGACAGTTACAGGACGACGAGTATGTATTGACTATAGGAAACTGAATGATGCAACTAAAAAGGATCATTTTTAGCTGCCATTTATAGACCAAATTCTTGACCGATTGGCAGGAAAGTAATATTATGGTTTCCTTAATAGATATTTAGGATATCATCAAGTCCCTATATATCTGAATGATCAAGAAAAGAACACATTCACATGTCTTTTTGGAACGTATGCATTTCGAAGGATGCCCTTTGGACTATGTAATGGTCCAACTACATTCATGTGATGTATGACTGCTATCTTTGCCTACATGTTAGAAGAAAGACTAGACATATTCATGGATGATTTTTCTATTTATGGAGAATCATTCATGGAATGTCTACACAATGTCAAACAAGTTTTAGAAAGATGTGAAGAAACCAATTTGGTGCTTAACTGGGAAAATTTTCATTCCATGGTAAAAGGATGAATTGTTCTCAGGAATCAGATTTCCAAAAAAGGTCTGAAGGTTGATAAAGCCAAGATTGAAGTTATAGAGAAATTAATGTACCTAACAAATGTTCGAAGAGTGAGAAATTTGTTAGGACACGCAGGCTTACAAGTCTTAAAACCTTTGAGCTAGCTACTGTCGAAACATGTCCCTTTCGATTTCAATGAAAAATGCACTGAAACTTTCGATATTCTAAATCAAAAATTAGTTCCAGCACCCATTATAGTTAGCCCTGATTGGACAAAGCCTTTTGTAATTATGTGTGATGCAAGTGAACTTGCAGTTGGAGCAATATTGGGACAAGACAAAGATAAGGTTTTTCACGTCATTCATTACGCAAGTAGGACACTTAATCTAGATCAATGCAATTACACTACTACGGAGAAGGAATGTTAGCACTTGTATTTTCATGCGAGAAATTCATACCGTATGTGATGGCAAACCGTGTTTATGTCTATATGGACCACTCAGCACTGAAGTATTTAATGAAGAAAAAAAGAAACAAAGACAAGATTAATGAGATGGGTGTTATTTCTTTAAGAGTTTGACTTATGGATTCTTGATAGAAAATGGACAAAAAGTCAAGTTGCATATCATTTGTCGCAATTGGAATTAGAAGTTAAAGGCAAAGGGGAAATGAAAATTAATGAAAACTTCATCGATGAGCAGTTATTCCAACTCAAGGCGATTTCCAAAGCACCATGGTATGTAGAAATTGTCAATTATTTATCCCAAGTCATTCTTCCAGTGCGCGCAGCATGGACGAAAAATAAGAAGATTAAGTACAATGCTAGAAAATATACATGGGAGGAACCATATGTTTTTTGACAATGTGCTGATTAATTAATCCAGAGTTGTGTGGCTAAAGAAGAGGTAGAAGATATTCTAATGGGATGCCATACATCTCTGTACGGCGGCCACCTTAGAAGCAAGAGAACTGCACAAAAGGTGTTGCAATCCAGATTCTATTGGCCTACTATAAACAAAGACGCCTATGAGTTTGTGCAAAGATGTGACAGATGCCAAAGAATAAGGAACATTTAAAGAAGAGATAAGATGCTGTAGAATGGGATTTCGGAAGTGGAGATTTTTTATGTATGGGGCATAGATTTCATGGGACTATTTCCCAGTTCTTTTGGAAATCAATATATTTTTCTCGCAGTAGATTATGTCTCGAAGTGGGTAGAAGTGACTACTTTACCAACTAACAACACAAAAGTAGTAGTGAAATTCTTAAGAAGGAACATATTTGCACATTTAGAGCCGAAGAGCCTTAATCAGTTATGAAGGTTCTTATTTCTACAGTCGACAATTGGAAGGTGCATTAGCCAAATATAGAGTTAGACATCGAATTACCATAGTGTATCACCCTCAAGACAATGGGCAAGCTAAAGTATCCAATCTAGAAGTCAAATAGATCTTGGAAAAGGTGATAAATCCAAACCACAAGGATTGTATGGGAAGAACTGTTATTTGCCATTAGGTATGTCACCATATAAAATAGTTTATGGGAAGAACTGTCATTTGCTAATATAATTAGAAAAGAAGGCATATTGGGCAATCAAAGAACTTAATTTGGATCCAAACTTAGCCAAGGAAGCAAGACAATTCTAGTTAAATGAGTTAAAAGAGTTCAGATTTTGTTCATATGAAAATGCCAAACTTTACAAAGAAAAGGATAAAAAGAGGCAGACGCGATGATAAAAAAGAAATCCTTTTCACCAGGCCAGTAGGTACTACTCTTTAACTCTAGATTAAAACTCTTTCTAGGCAAGTTACAGTCAAGATGGACATGACCATTTATGATAGACCGAGTCTTCCCCTATGGTGTTGTGGAACTTATGACCAAAGATGGAAAAAACTCCCTAGTGAATAGAAAATGATTGAAATGATACTTTGGAGGTACTTTTGAATTAAAAGTTGAAAAACAAGCCTTAGAATGTAGATAAATATTAGAAATTAAAGGAGAGGCATGGTAATTTGAGGAGCATTGGAATCGTACACTTGACAAGTCTGATGGAATCACATAGATCAAACCACTAGATGTAAACTAATTTGTAAATAGTGTAAATTAATTATAATATTAGTTTGTAGTTAGGTTTTAGGACTGATATTTTTAATTACATGTTAGAATTGGAAGAGTCAAGTTTTTGAATGTAACGAGACAAATAGAAGCTAACTGGGGACAAAAATGGATGACCGGAGGACTTTGACACATTCTGAAGGAGTGGAAGTAAGGGCGCGTTGCAACATGCCAAGGCTATGGGTCGACACGACCCTTGTGAAATTGAGAATAGGAAAATTTCATGAAGTGTTGTGCAATGGATAGGCTATGGCGCGACACAACCACTTCAAACCAAAATTGGGGAAAATTAGGGTGTTGTGTCGCACCATGCACAAGCTATGGCACGACATGCTTGCGTTTTTAGTGTGTTTCAATGCATTTCAGGCTAAAAGCTCATTGGAATTTCTATTTATTCCCACCAGTTCTAACCTAAAAATCACACTTCCAAAGTACCAAAAAGAAAGAGTAGCAAGAGCCTTTATCCGCTGCACCTCCTTCTCCGTGTTTAAGCTTCATTTCATGTTTCCAACCTCTCTCTTCCTTTTCTCTTTTTCTTTGTATTTATCTATTTTTCCTCTTTCAATTTCATATTTTAGCTTTCAGATCAGTCACGAAATGATATTTTTCGGCAAAAATGGAAGGTTAAGAATTCTAACTTTGTTCTTCATTCATTTTATCGATTGGGTTGTTATTTTACTATTAATTTTCTAATTGCACCCAGGAAACAAATACGCGCCACTGAGGCACCAATTAATTTCGATGCCAATCACTTCTGTAACTTGGAAGTAGAGAGGTTTTATCTCCAGATGAGTGGGTGTTCATTTATTCAAGTATGCGGGTTTAATCCCACCATGTCTGCCTGTGACGAAATCTTGGAATTGGTAGAGTACCACTGATGGAAAAAAATTTGCACGAACCCAACCAAACCAATGATCGACGTAGTGGTTTATGAATTTTATGCCTCCCTAAAGGATAGGGAGAATCATAGAAAAAGTGGTGAGACGATTAGCCGTGCTACTGTCCAGAGAAAAGAGATGTTGGTTGCGCCTCGAGAAATCTGTATATATTATGATGCCTCGTATTACACCTAACATTATCTAGAAAATTTATTTTTTTTACATTTAAGGAACTAGATATGGAGGGGATAGTTAATTATTTGATAGAGGGTTGTGGTGAGTGGAGTTGCCATCACAACACCGAGGTGCCGTTGAAATTTAACCAAGCCATCATGTCTCAAATGGCAATGATTTTGATGCAATTTATTTGCAGCCACTTGGCACCTAAATAAAGTGCACTTGACATTATCGCGTATATAGCGTTATGCTTTACTTTATTTTACAAAAAGATCAGATTTGCATTGGCATTGGATTTACAAAGAAATGCTAAAGTGCATATAGAGCTGCAAGAAAAACATGTACTTTCTGCACTTGATCACAGCTAGAGGTGTTTATGGGCCGAGCCCAACCAAAATTTTAGGCCCATTTTCTATGCTCGGGCCGACGTAGAAAGTAGGCCTAAAGTTTTTCCTAAGCCCAGACTAGATAAAAATGCTAAAACCTGGACTGGGCTCGGCCCGCTTGTATTAATTTTTTTATATTATTTTTATATAATTTATATATATAATAAATAAAAATACTAAAAACATTAAAATAAATAGTTCTTAACAAAATAAAATAAAATTTAAAAAATATATATACTTAAATAACACTAAGATAAATGCAGCTTAACAAGCAAATGCCTTTAAATAATAACAACATTAACAATAAAAAAAGTGTTATACAATATCCAAACAATAACAACAAAATAGTAGTAACATAATAGTGAAATGGTAGCAAAATAGGGAGAAAAAAACAATAAAATAACATTAAAACAACAAAAAAGCAGATTTTTTTTATCCTTTTGTGAATTCAGGCCAGGCCAAAAACACCTTACTCAAGGCCCATCCCTTTTTTTAAACAGGCCTTATTTTTTTGCCCAGGCCCATTTTTGGGCCTATATTTGTACTCAAACCCTCCCATTTTTTGTGAGGGCTTTTTGGTTGGGATGGGTGGCCTGACCCATTACTAGGTCTAATCATAGCCATATGCTAACGAACAGAAGTTCCAATGTCTCCAATCGAGCCACTCACGCACCAACGAGGAGTGTGATTAGAGACAACATGTATGGACAATTCGTGGAGCTCTAATGGAAGCAAAATAGGGAAGCAAAACAATAAACAAAACATAGAAGGGATCCTTAAAGGCCTATTAAGAGGAAGACTAAAGCATAGACGTAAAGGATGATGAGATTGACAAACATGCCAATTTCGGAATGGCGATCGCGTTGGATGCTAGACATGGGCGATACTTTGATTCGCTTCGCGCAACAAAATGGAAGTCAATGCCAACGCCAGTTTTGAACATCTTTGTGAGACCCCCACCTCTAGGAGAGGAGACGATGACGATGGAGGAGAGAAGAATGATGATGACGAGGAGGAGACCCCTATCGTGCCACCAAATTATGAGAGGGTGTCTTGACCAGAACGCCCATCGTCTAAGGGCGTGGCGATCCACGACATGAGCCAACACAACCCTGCCCAGGCTTTAGGAAAGAAGACTTCTAAAGCATCGGTGGGTCATGAGAGGGTCATGGAAAAGATTATGGAGGAGTCAGAACTTGATTCCGACTTGTTCTGAACATTTTTTTGGACCTACATTTTTATTTTTGGATGATTTTTATTTTGTTTAGTTTAATTATGATTATATTTTATTATATATATTTTTGTGTGTTTATTTTTTCTTTGTAGGAACCCTATAATTTTTGAAGGCACTAAAATTTAAGCTAAATTTGCAAGGAGGAGTTAGTCCCACCATTTGTGATGGACTTTTGAAGCTAATCGACCAACCTCTTACCTTTATATTTTATTGCACATTAGGGCAATGTGACGAACAAAGTGTGGGGGTGACTTAGGAAAAATTTTTAAAATTTTTGTTATTTTGTTATTTTAGTAGTTTTTAAATTTTTATTTTGTGTTTTATATGTGCTTGAGCTTGTAGAAATACAATCGATTAGTTAGGAGCATGTTAATAGGATTTTATGAATAAACTGTAAATTTAGTTTGATAATAATTGATTCTAAATTACCTAGTTTTAGGCTAATTAGTGCAATTTATAACACTTTGAACATATTTAAGATGTTAAGTATACCAAATGATAAATGGACATATAAATAACATGCATGTTTACTTGAATTATAAGTTGTAGAAATTGATAGACTTGGTTGGTTTAATCTATGTATGGAATTACCTAGGGACAACCTAAGGCATTGTTTGGTAGACAGTTTTTTGAGCCAAAAAACTATCCTGAAAATATTTTCCCTAGTACCTATTTTGAAGTTTGAATCCATTTTCATGATGAATCCATTTTCTTGATGAACCAGACATGAAACTTTAAGCCTAAAGAATATTTTATTTTATCATTTATTTTTTTGGTCATTGCATGGATTTAGATGTTTGACCAATGATATTCTGGGATTAGGTAGATACATTACAGTGGTTTGAAAAGAAAAAAATGAGTGAACTAAGAAATTGTATGGTATAGTGAGTACAACATTTTTGAGCTTGTAATATATATATATATATATATATATATAGAAAAAGATAAAATGCCAATCAAGAAAATCTCGAGGAGAAAAAAAAGAGAAAAATAAAAGAAAAATAAGTTGGAAAAAAAGTACGCTCACATTTATTAAAAAAGTCAAGTTCGGATGATTGTACTTGTGAATGCCATACTAGGCCTTAGTGATGGAGAAATAAGTAAGGTGAAAAAAGTGGATATAAGGTGGTGAGCTAAATTTACACTTGGGGGAGTATTAAGGACAATATATTGTGCCAAACTATTTTTGTGCTTAGTCGTTTTGTCAAGCTTGTTCTCAAATTTCGAACCAACCTAAGCCATAAAATGTTACAAGCTGAAAAGTCCTATGTGACCTAGGTAGTGTTTTATATGGATGAAAAGTTTTGATATTTTTACCACTTATATTCATTTGAACATAGTTGTATATTTATATATTTATTTTGATGGATACCTGAACTTAAAATTATTTTATTTGTCGCTTTGTAATTTAGTGAACAACTGATTAATTTTAGAAATTGCGATTCAATTGTATATCATTCTAGAGTTATATGTTTACTTACTTTATCTTGTTAATATATTTCTATTCAATTTCATGTATGATATCAGTTCAATTACATTTTCTTTTCTTGCATATTAATTTCTTATTTTTATTTTTCTTCTGGTTTTCTAGTTTGTTTTTGTTTAGTTTGCTTGAGGGCAAGCAAATACTTAAGTGTGAGAGTATATGACCTGACGTCAAATGTGGTAGTAATTTTGGTAAATTTCCGCATTTAAGAAGCTTGTTTTCTAGCACTTTTATTATTAATTATTGCACTTTTAGTAGTTAGTAGTTAGATAGTAAAAGTTAATGTTAGTGACCTATTAGGCCGACACGGGCCTTAGGTAGTTCTAATCTGTTAATTTGAGTGTGCAGGATGCTTAATTCTAAGCCCGTTGACATATGAACTTAGGACGAGTGTTGCACAAGCTTTTTGAGCCGGTAAAAGATGAAACTGACTCAAGAGCCCATATTTTTATCGTCATGTCGCGCCATGCAATGTCTATGGCGTGACATAGGACCTAACGTGAGCCTAAGCGCTTCAAGGCTATTTTTGTTCACACAATCCAACTTATACATAGACCTAGGATGTGTTGATGACCTAAGTAGGGCTTCTAACACTTCTACAAATAAGACCTTTGGGGTTTGATGTAACTAAGTCGTCTTGGACACATCTGAAAACCCTAGCAATTTAGGATTAGTTTTAGTTTAGTTTTTTCTTTGATTTTCTAAAATATTTTGTTCCTTTTTCTTGGAATCAGTTTTGATCCAAGATCTCTTTTATAATATCGAAGTAATTCAATTTATTTTTCTTTACAAGCTACGATTATCGTTATTCCAAACAAGAGATTTACTATTCTGTGCTTCCATTGATATCAAACAAGATTATTTCTTTATCTCTTTTCTCTTTTGATTTAATTGTGTTTACTTACATGTTTATTTACATTGAGATTGAGATTATGAATATCATGAGTAGCTAATTCCCTTAGGGGACATTAATGAGTGGATGTGGGAGTGATTAATGGAGGATAAAGTTTTCCTATAGAATTAGTTGGCATAGTGTAACGCCCCCAAAATTTTTTTATTTTAATTTGTGTAAGCATGTTGAATAATTTGATATGGTGTGTTGGTTAAGTGCCTTGGAAGTATGTTTAAGGTCCTGAGTTCAATTCCCTTGTTTTGAATTTTTCCGTTCTATTTTGGCTTTATGTTAAGCTGGTACCTTAGGGCTTAAATAATTTTCTTTGTTGGGTTGTGACAACGATGCACCTAGTGGTTCAGTGGTAAGGTTTGAATTTACTTCTTAGTCCTGTGTTCGAGTCGTGGGTTGTGTGAGAGTGTATTTTTTGTTATTTGCCATATGGTTGGAGGTTGAATTCAATTTGAACTTTAGTAGGTTGGATGGGTTAGAATTTGGTTGAAATAAGGTGTTTGGATATCTTTTATTTTTTTATTTTTAAATAAATCCCATTCCCTATTTTCCCTTACCCTTTTCAACCATCCAACTTTTCTCTCCCTCTCATATTTCTTTTCTTCTCTTTGCCTATTTTCCTTCTTTCTTTTCTTTGGCTCTTTTTTCCTTTTTGTAATTTTTCTTTCTTCCACCTTATTCTTGTTTCCTGTCATCTCCTGCTTTTGTTAAAATGTTGTGTGGAGTCAAGTGTAGGGACATAATTCGAGCAAGTGCGAAGGAATCAGAGATCAACATCCTCCAGCGGAGTAGGTCTCGTGTTGGCATTGTCGTTTGAGTGGATTCGTGAATTCCTGATAGCGTGGTTAATCAATTACACAATCAGGTGTGTGAAATCGACCCAAAAACTCGTCTGAAACTCGATTTAATCATGAAACTAGTCTGTTTTTTGAAATTACCCAGCATGACATGACCGTGTGTGCAGGCCGTGTGACAGGCTATGTGTCACCACACGGCCGTGTGGGGTACACGACTGTGTGTTTTTTTGCAAGCCCTGTGGGGCACATGACCATGTGTGAATTTGCAAACCGTGTTGGTAGGCCATGTGTGTAACACTCATAACCCGTATCCATTTCTGGAACAGAGTTACAGATCATTATCTGAATTTACAGATCAAGTAAACAAATATTTCACATCATGTAGTATTCATATCAGAAGTCAATCATAAAGTCCCTTATATGAGCCCTCGAGGCCCAAAATACACATTAGAAATAGGCCAGGACTAAATCGAGTACTCAGAGAATTTTTCAAAAAACATAAAAAATTTTCCAAGGTGCAGGGGACACACGCCCGTATGGTCAGGCCGTTTGTCTTACACGGGCAAGAGACATGCTCGTGTCTTAGGTTGTGGGCATCCTCCGAAATAGGGACACACAACCGTGTCCCAGCCGGTGTCCATATTAGGGTACTCTCTGACTTGGGTCACATGGCCAAGCCACACGCCCGTGTGCTAGGCCGTGCTAGGCCATGTGAGCATACTGACTTGCAATAAATAAGTGCAGGGGTCACACGGCTAAGCCACACGCCCATGCTAGGCCGTGTGAACATTATGTTTTGCTCAATTTAATAGATACAGGGGACATACGACCGTGTCACCTGGCCATGTGTCACACATGGCTGAGACACACGCGCCTATCTCTGCCTGTGTGGATGAAATAGGCCATCTTTCCAAGCCTCATTTCTCACCTAACATGTCACCAAACTAACCAAACATTTTAGAACATCACCAAGCCATTACAAGGCATTCAAATTAAGCCAGGATCAAATTTTATACATAAAATATCTTCTCATATATCCAATTATCCAAACTTACCTATTTATCCAAACACATAAATGTGTATATTATTACCAAGTAATCTACTTGAAACCAATTATTAATATACCTATATGTTCACATACAACCAATATGATTTTAGGCACCTCATATGCATAATCGACTACTATTTTACCTTTCGTCACTCAACCACAAATCATTTCACACATCAATATTATAAGGCAAATTGTGCATATACCAAAATACCAAAACACATATAGGCTAACATTTAACCAAAATAAACTATACATGCCATTATAACCAGAATTAGATCATCCAAAATTTTACCAATAGAACTGATGGATAGTGTCATATAGCTCCGACAAGCTTCCAACCCATTCGAGCTTTCGATAATCTGTAAGGTAAATAAAAACAAATACATAAGAAATGAATTCTTTGTAAGCTCTATAATCTTTAATCATATCAATTTATTTCAAATATGAAATTCATACATATCAAGAATAATCCAACATGAAGCTATATTCATCAACTCAAGAGGTTAATAATTCACAGCATCACTTGTACATATTATCCCAAACTTAATAGGATTTTAAATAACTTTAACTCTTCCAAATTATTTTATTTTCATTTGCTTTTCTTTACTTTCCATACTCATTTCATGTACATGACCCATAATTCATAAACATATCATTCAATCACGATTTCAAGCTAGTGCAGTTAAACAAAGCCTTTTTTGAATTAATCACATAATAAGTAATTTCATAAGAAATTTCATAATTTAAACCTTACCACTCTTTCATGAGCACTAGCATACTTTCACTTAAGTACTTACCATTTCAATTCATCATATAAATAAACATATTACCATTCAACCAATAGCTTGGCACTTGCCTAAACATCAAGCAACAACACTGGTTAGCGTGCTTATGCCCTCAATTGGAATTATTTTTGCGATGCACGATCATTGCCTGGTGGGGAGTTAGTTTGAGAGTTCTTTGCCAACTTGACTAAGCCAGATGTTGAAGAAGATGATTACTTTTCCATGATGACAATTATAACTTGGGATTTTCCTCAACAAGTGCTTAATGTTGTGACAAATCTGAGATCCTAATGGATTATAAGAAAGTATGGTAGCCGTTCTTGTCAACGGGAATATCTAAAGTCGTTGGCTAAGGTATGGTTCTACTTTGTTCGATATAGCTTCATGCCTATCTCACATAGTTCCACCATCTCGATGGAGCGAATACTTTTGTTGTATGCAACTATGACAGAAAGATCTATTTATGATAGGAAGATCATTCTCAAAGAGATTCATGATTGTGCTAGAAAGAAGACTGTAAGTGTTTACTTCCCATCATTGATAACTTCACTTTCCTTAAGGGCCCAAGCTAAAACAAAAGCAAACTTGAAGGGCCTGTATGTTCAAGGTTGCATAACAGCACATGATCTTGAAAGATTAGTGGAGAATTTTTATGAACTAAACCCACGTGAATTGAGCGAGCCAATAGAACTAGAAATTGATGAGTCATCGAGTGAATACGAAATGGAGGCTAACTTAGTTACTAAGACAGAAGAAGCAAAATCTGAGGAAGAACCAAATGATCTTAAACTGATAAAGGAACCAAAAGTCTTTGAACCAAGAGAGGAGCCAAATGCTGATGAGCCAGTTGAACCAAGTGTTGATCTTGAGTTGACTATTCCAATGCCCACTTCTTCAAACATTGTGAAGAAATCAGAATTGTCAATTATGATGGATATGATGGAATTTATGCATAAACAACATCAGGCTTATTGAAAATATGAAAAGATTATAGATGATTCATAAGAAATACTTTTAAAAATATCTCTAGAAGTTTTGTTCTGGAGTTCCCAGATTATATCTTCGAGTAATGGAAGGGAGATGAGAATGCAAGCGATGATGAAACATCAAAGAAGGAAGATGAGGATGATAAGTCAAATAAATAAAAAGAGGGAATTTCTTATCTTTAGTTTTTATTTCTTTTTAAGTATTTATTTTTATTTTCTTAGTTAGAATTTTGCTTTCGTATAATAAAATAGCAATCATGAATAAATAAGCTCAATGCCTCTTCAATAGAAAAAATAAAGTGATGTGGTAATGGGAATGAACATATTTAGGATTGGATTGTGGAGAAAGACTTGATACTTAGGCAGTCTCTATGACTCACCTCTCTTTTCTTGCAACCCTACCTGGTTTTCAGTTTTTATTCATTACTTTGTTTTCACAATAAGAACATTGCTTCTTTTTAAAGGGGGCTAACGCATTTCACATGAATTTTTAATAAGGCATTTTGCATGAATTATAAAGTATGTTTTAATCTTTTTTACTTAAGTATGCTGAAATAAATTAATGTTCAGAAAGAATTTTGTTCACAAGTTTGTTCAAATGCAAGCATGATTTCTGATTTTATCTAAGTTATTTGTTTGTTATATTGAGTGACGAAATGCTTGTATGATCTTTAGTTTTATGTAGTATTTGCCATGAAAATTTGATTTCTTTAGAAATAGACATGTATGAAGGTTTAAGTCTTTAGAATTGACTTTGTAACTTTCTTGAGGTGAAATCCTAGGAGGTATAAGAATCTATTATGATGTAGGCACACTTTCTTTGGATCGTTTGAGCCTTTCAAGCCAACCTTATCAATTTAACCCTTGAAACTTAATTTTTGAGCTTAATGGCCTATTTATTACAAAGTACCTACAATATAAGCCACTTTATCATCTTTCTGATTTTATCCTATTCTTTTGCACCTATCTTAATTGAATTTGACTTGGTGATCGAAGTTTAAGGAAAAATATGAAAAAATGTACATGCTTTTCACATGATTGAAAAAACAGGAATGAAAGAACAAAGGTAAATTTGTTTAAAAGAATAAAAAGCAAAGAAAAGTTGCTCAAATTCTCAAAAATAAAGAGCAAAGTTTGCTAAAAGTCTGAAAAGTAAAGGTTGAGCATGAGATCGAAATAAGTTAATTTTATGAAGGTTGTGACACAAAAATGTCCAAGATAAGTTAGGGTTAAGATGATTGAACCTTAAAATTCACTTCTCTTTATCCCTACCTTTAGCCTAGCCGCATTACAACCTAATAAAAGACCTATTGATTAGATGGTTATACTGACTACATTAGTGGAGAGGAATTACTAAGCTCAACTTATGAAGACCACTAATTAAACCTTGGGATTGCTATGTTTAGTTGATAAGGAAAGCATATTGATTGGTAAATGTTATGTATGACTTTGAAAATGAATGCAAACGATGATTCATGTTGATATTATGATGTACTTAGTATAAAGTTTGTAAATAGTATTTGCATTCGAGCTACTTATTAATAAAGAGTAGTTTTTAGCATGATTTTGTTAATGCGTGATTATGTACGAAGATTGGTGCTACTTTATCAATTTGCAAATTGCCTTAGCAAAAGTTGTGTTCTGCATGAACATTGGGACGAGCAATGGTTTAAGTTTGGGGTTGTGTAAACTCAAAATTATATAGGATTTTTCTATATATTGTTACCACATTTTTACTTAATAAATATATTTATCTTGAGTAATTGTTATTAAAATAATAGTAATATTGGGCATGAATTTATTAAGTATGTGAAATTGTGCTTACTTACATGATTTTTTGTACATATTTTATATTACTTCATGTTAATTTATTAATATGTGATTTTCCACTATGAAGGAGGACCATTGAAGATATGATTAATTTAAATGAAACATGGACACGCACAAATTAATTCATGTGGATGACAAGACCATGCAACTTGGGTCATGAGGTTGATAATTTGACCCAGTAAAAGATGTGCTAAAAGGTGGACATGTTTGCTACATTATTGGACTGAGAAACCGTTCAACAAAGGGGGACTAAAGCTCAGTTTCGACACAAGTAGTTGGCCGCCCAAAAGCAAGCTTTGGTGTATTTAATTGAAGGTCCTTACAGTTTGAAAATAATAAAAAATCAGCCCAACAACTTGCTATTGAAACCATCCACCCTATGGCTTTTAATAGTCTTGTTTTGAATTCATAATGAGGAGACTAAGTCATCCCCTTCTCCATGAAATGTGGTCGGCCATCTGTAATAGAAAATAAAGGGATTTGAAATCTATTTTTAGCAAACTCTAACCCTTACCTTCACCTATAAGTACCATGCATCAATCCCTTAATCCCTCATCCCTTACAACTCATTTTTTTTCTCTGATTAGCATTTCCTTTATATTTCATTTCCCTTTTCCTTCCCTTGCATAGCCGCCCATCTCTTTCCCATCCTTCAGTCACAAAAGCTTTGTCAAAAGCATTCTTTGGTTGGCCACCTGAGGAACTCCTTAGTAAAAAAAGCATCGAGCAGAACGCCGGAGCGCATAAGTCAGAATAGATCCAAATGGCTGCTGAAATGAATAGAGTTTACTCTTTCCTCTTGTTATTTATTTTAATTATGTTTTCTTTGAGTTTATTGTTTTTGACATCAACAATGATATTTTAAATCCTATTTTCTAGGATGATTATGTTAATCCAATAAGATTTATTTTATTCTTGTTTAACATGTTTAGGCCTTAATCAATCATGTTTTCAATTAATATCATGATTCAATTCATTAATACGTGACTGGGTGCACTCATATTAGCTGAGCGATCCTAACTAGACGATGACTAGTAGACACATAATTGAAAAGTGCAATGCTCAACTTAGATCCTTAAACCTGACTAAGTTGAGGTTCATAATATATTTAGTTAGATTTATTACCTTGCATAGTTTTTAGGTTTATATAATTAAACCGTTGCAAACATAAATGTCCCTGTGACCTTACATAAATACTAAGAAACCCTTTGTAACACCCCTAACCCGTATCCGTCGTCGGAACAATGTTACAGAGCATTACTGGAGTTTACAATTTAAACAGAAAAAATTTTCAAACATTTCATAACAAATTGATATTCATAATAAAACCAATCAAAAATATATATATTGTCCCTTATACGAGCCCTCAAGGCACTAAATACGCGTTACAAACAAGTCGGGACTAAATCAGAAACTTAAAGCATTTTTTGAAAAACATTAAAAATTTTCAAAGTTGTAGAGGTCACACGGCCAAGAGACACAACCATGTCTTAGGTCATGTGGGCATTTGAAATGAGGACACACGACCGTGTCCCAGCCTGTGTCCATGCCCGTGTAACTCACTAACTTGGGCCACACGGCCAAGCCACACGCTCGTGTGCTAGGCCGTGTACCCTTTGAAGTAACCTCATACGCCCGTGTTCCAAGTCGTGTGCTAGGCCGTGTAACTGCTTGAATTGCAACCTTATGAAAGTTACAAGGGACACACAGCCGTGTCACTTGGCCATGTGTCACACACGCCCTTGTCTCTACCCGTGTGGAAAAAAATAGGCCATTTTACAAGCCATATTTCTTACCCAATTTGGTATAAACCTACACCCAAAAATGCACATACACACAAGCTATAATAAGGCATCCAAAACAAGCATAATCAAACCTTATACAAATGGTATAATCACATACAACCAATATGCCCTTAGGCACCTCAAATGTCAACTTATAAACATGACTAATCATGTGTTCAATATAACCAATTGTTCAACTAACATATAAGCATATTTATACCAAAATTCACCCTGTAGATTATTTAACAAAAGATACCATTTGATACCAAAACTCCATTTTAAAACTAGCATCAAATGACTATATAGTTCATTTCTACCAAAAAACATATTTACCACAATTACGTCCTATCACAAAGCACATATTCAATATGCATATTCATACCACAATTTTCATATTCCATAATTAAACCATACCAAGTTATTCAGCAACCATTAGAGCAAATATTTACATACCATATACTAGACTTATACTATCATCAAAGTGTCAAAACACTAGCCAAACAAATGGCCAAATTATCAACAAAGCATATAGGATGACATTAGTCAAAATAACCTATACATGCCATTATGACCAAACGTAAACCAACCAAAAGTACCGAGTGAGCTGATGGATAGTCTGATATAGCTCTGACAAGTTTCCAACCTGAACGAGCTTCTGATTCCCTAAAAACACGAAAAATAGACCAAGTAAGCATTTAAGCTTAGTAAGTTCGTATAACATAGAATTTAACTTACCATATAGTCACAATTTAGGTAAGTAAACATAACATATCCCAATTCAATTTGGCCGAATGCCTAAGCACATATTCACCAACATGTTAGCCATGTAAAACATATATAATAGTCAATAAACATGGATGAACATTACCACTAAGCAAGTTTCATATACATGTATCATCCATTTCATGTTTCAATATATCATGTAATATCATTTCTATGTATTTCATGTATATACCTGTAATAGTTTGTATCAAAATCATATCATATCGTAACAGAACATTGGCCATTAAACCATTTAGATTATCGTTGGATACTCGGGATAGCTCACACATAGTTTGCTAAACTGTAATCTGTCTATTCCTGTACATATATGCTTATACGAGTTATGAATCGGTATACTCTCAAGAGCTGTAAATCGGTAAGCTCTCATGAGCTGCAATTGGTAAGTTCATATGAGCTGAGAATCGGTAGTCCCTACGAATTCCTAAGGTTCTAACGGGACTCGAAAATCATCATATGTCGTCGAATATGCGATCGGTATTTATTCATGAAAATTTCACAAAAATGTTTAGCACAAAAGTCATCGAAAACGGGACAAACACGCATACCTAATTTAGTTTACAAGCTTGGCCGAATGTTTAGCACAAAATTGGCTTCTTTCTCTTGTAAAAATTGGTGGAAGATGGTAATGGAAGATGATGATAATTTTGTTTTGTTTATTTTTATCATTAATTACTATTTTACTTAATTAACCTTTATAAACTTTAATAATTACACAATTGCGAAACCAACATCATCCACTATCAAGTTAAATGATCTAATTACCATATAAGGACTTCCACTTTAAATTTATATCGCTATTTAATACCTTTAGCTATTAGAACCCTACTTTTGTACTTTACACGTTTTAGTCATTTTTATCAAATTAAGCATGTAAACAGTAAAATTTCTTAACGAAATTTTTATATGGTAACACTATCATGCTGTAGACACTAAAATAATAGTAAAATAATTTTTTTAACTTTGGATTTGTGGTCTCGAAACCACTATTTTTTATTTCACTGAAAATGGGCTGTTACAACTCTCCCCCTATAGGGATTTTCGTCCCCGAAAATCTTACTAGAAAAGAGGTTCGGATATTTCTTTTTTATAGCTTCCTCGGATTCCCAGGTGGCTTCTTCTATTTTGTGTCATTGGCAAAGAACTTTTACTAAAGCTATGTTCTTGTTTCTCAGTTCTTTCACCTCTTGTGCCAGAATTCTTATCGGTTCCTCACTGAATGTCATGTCAACCTGAATCTCGACATCCGTCGGGGAAATAACCTGTGAAAATCGGTATCGTCGTAACATAGACACGTGAAAGACATTATGAATTCTTTTAAATTCTGGCGGTAAAGCTAATCAGTATGCAACAGGTCCGATTCTTTCAGTAATCTTGTATGGCCCAATAAATTGCAGACTCAGCTTTCCTTTGCGACCGAACTGAAGAAATTTCTTCCAGGGCGATAATTTCAAGAATAATCTATCCCCGACTTGGAATTCTATATCTTTACGTTTAAGATCCGCATGCGATTTCTAACGATTTGAACATGCTTTCCAGCTATCTCGGATTACTTTCACTTTCTCTTCAGTCTCACGAATCAAATCAACCCCGTGTATCTTTTTCTCACTAAGCTCGGTCTAGTATAATGGAGTTTCGCATTTATGACCATACATAGCCTCATACGGTGCCATTTTTATACTCGACTGAAAAATGTTAGTATACGCAAATTCGACTAACGGTAAATATTTCTCCTAGTTGCCTTCAAATTCTATTACATAGCAACAAGGCATATCTTCGAGAATTTAAACCACGTGTTTGGACTGACCATCGGTCTGAGAGTGAAATGCAGTGCTAAAATGCAACCATGTACCAAGAGCTTTCTGTAACTTTCTCCAAAATTGCGATGTAAACCGTGGATCTCTATCCGAAATAATGGAGACAGGCACTCCGTGTAATCTAACAATCTCAGAGACATATAACTCAGCCAATCTATCAAGGGAGAAATCTATACATACCGGAATAAAATGTGTAGACTTCGTTAAACGGTCAACGATAACCCATATGACATCTTTCTTTCTCGGTGATAGAGGTAACCCCGATACAAAATCCATTGTAAGTATATCCCATTTCCACTTTAGTACCATCATTGGCTGTAATAGTCCTGAAGGTACCTGATGTTCAACTTTAACCTGCTGACATATCAAACATCTCGATATAAAATTAGAAATCTCACATTTCATTCCTGACCACCAGTACATCTGTCTCAAGTCACCGTACATTTTATTACTTCCCGGATGAACAGATAAGCTACCACTATAAGCTTCGTGTAAGATTCTCTGAATCAGCTCTTGACTCATCGGTACACAAACTCTACCTCTGAATAGTAAACAATCATCATATCCTATCTAAAATTCTGAATCAAAACTTGGTTCACACTATATGTCTCAGAAAATCGACTTCTCGAAGCCAGAACACGTATTTGCTAAATTTAGCAAACAATTGTTTATCTCGCAGAGTTTGCAAAACAATTCTTAAATGCTTAGCATGCTCGGATTCATCTCGGGAATATATCAGAATATCATCAATGAATACCACAAAAATCTGTCTAAATACGGTTTGAAGATTCTGTTCATCAAATCAATAAATACCACAGGTGCATTATTTAAACCAAACGGCATTACAAGAAATTCATAGTGTCCGTACCTGGTTCTAAATGCAATTTTCGACACACCGAATCTTTCACTCGTAGCTGATAATAACTAGAACGAAGACCGATCTTCGAGAATACTGTAACACCTTTCAACTGATCGAACAGGTTGTCAATTTGAGGCAGTGGATATTTATTCTTGATTGTAAACTTATTGAGCTGACGGTAGTCAATACATAATCTCATCAATCCATCATTTCTCTTAACAAACAGAACCAATGTACCCCAAGGTGAAAAACTACGTAAAGCAAAACCTCTATCTATCAACTATTGTAGCTATGCTTTCAACTCTTTTAACTCAGTAGGAGACATTCTATAAGGTGCTATCGATATCGTTGACGTTCCCGGTACAAGTTCTATAGCAAATTCAACATCTCTGACCGATGATAATCCAGGTAACTCCTCTGGAAACACATCAGGATACTCGTAAACTACTGGCACTGATTCAAGCTTCGATTCAGACACTTTAGTAACTAGTACATAAGCAAGATAAGCATTACAACCTTTTCTCACATATTTCTGCCCCGACATATCTGATATAACAATAGGCAACTCACTAAGATTATCTGATTTAATACTAAGCGTCTCATTGTTCTAACATTTTAATACAATAAGCTTCCTTCTACATTTTACAATAGCTTCATGCAGAGTTAGCTAATCCGTACCCCAAATCACATCAAATTCATCAATGGGTAGTAACATCAAATCAGCAGGAAAATTATAACCCTGAGTTATCAAAGGACAATTCTTGCAGACTTTATCAACTAGCACATACTCAACAAGTAAATTCTTACTAGAAACTAAATTCGTGCACAAATATGAATGAGTGGACCACGGATCAATCAAAGTAGTAATCCAATATCAAAAATAGAGAAAATACCTGTAATAACATCTGGCGCAGAAGCATCCTCTCGTGTACGAATAGCATAAGCCCTAGCTGGTGCTCGTACCTCAGATCTCACAGTAGAATCTTTCGTTACACCACGGGTACCACTCAAATTTCCAGGATTACGAGGTGGTCTACCTCTCGCAGCTGTTTTGCTCGGTCTAGTAGTTTGAACTTTCTCTTTCTCAAATTACTCTGGCAATCTCTAAGATAGTGGTCGAAGGAACCACATCTGAAACACACTCCTTTCTTCACTCGACATTCACCATAATGTGATCTATTATAGTGCTTACACTCAGGTCTGGCGTTTCTGACACTACCCACACTCGCTACAGATGTAGCCTGAAGTTTAGGACTAGAACGTCGGGTACCTCTATCTCTACTAGAATATCCCACAGAAGTAGTAGAACGATTGTGGTGTTCTTTTTACCTCTTTTATGTCGACTGGTATGACTTTCCCATCATTCTCTTTCTCAAATCTCTAGCTTCAAATTCAACATGTCTTTTGTCATTACTTAGTTCTATAGCTTTATGTGCCCGATCAACCAATACAACGAGCTCTTTCAACTCAAGAATTCCAACTAAGCTTTATGTCTTCGTTTAACCTATCTTCGAATCTCTTACACATAGTAGTCTCAGTCGAAATACACTCTCGAGCATATCTTCTCAATCTGACAAATTCCTGCTCGTATTCTGATACAGTCATACGACCTTGTGTGAGCTCCAGAAATTCCTTATGTTCTGATCAAAAAACCTCTAACTGATATATTTCTTTCGAAACTCAATTTGGAAAAATTCCCAAGTGATCCGCTGTTTCGGCACAACATAAATCAAAGTGTTCCACCACTGATACGCTGAATCTTTTAGTATTGATGCCGAACATTTCATGCACTTGGTCGGTGAACAGGATAGCTCACCAAAAATTTGGATTGTATTCTCTAACCAGAATTCAGCTCTCTCGGAATCATCCTTAGTAGTAGCTGAGAATTCTTCAGCCCCGTACTGACGTATCATATCAATAGGCGGCTTACTAACTCAGATTGGTTCCATACGTTAAGGAATAATGAGAACCGATTGGGGAACAGGAAAGGGTGGAGGTTGTTTAGTAGCCGGGCTTGTCTGTACAAACTTGGTAAACCATTCGTTCATCATCTAGAAGAAGGCTACCTTAGCCTCTCCTCCCCAGCTTGAGCATTACTCTCAACTTCATCGGAATCAGCTCGGTTGGATGTCATTGCTATATAAAAACATGTTTTGAAACGGTCAAGAGATATCACACTATCACAGGTTATATAATGGCTTGTATAGCTAGACTCGTACACGCTACTCCAGTCCAAGAATCGACTAAACTGTAGCTCTGATTCAAATAAATGGAACAACCCTAACTCGTATTCGTCGTTAAAACAAGGTTACGGAGCATTACCGGAGTTTACAATTCAAACAAACAGAAATTTCAAAAATTTCATAACATATTGATATTCATAATAAAACCAATCAAAATCATACATACTATACCTTATACGAGCCCTCGAGGCCCTAAATACGCGTTAGAAACAAGCCAGGACTAAATTGGAAACTCAGAGAATTTTTTGGAAAACATTAAAAATTTTCAAAGCTGTAGGGGTCACACGGCCGTCTGGCCAGGCTGTGTGACTCACAAGGCCAAGAGACACACCCGTGTTTTAGGTCGTGTGGGCATTTGCAATGGGGACACACGACCGTGTCCCAGCCTGTGTCTGTGCCTGTGTAATTCACAAACTTGGGCCACACGGCCAAGCCACATGCCCGTGTGCTAGGCCGTGTAGCCTTCAAAGTAACCTCTCACGCTCGTGTGCTAGGCCGTCTAAATCTTGATTTGCAACCCTCTGAAAGCTACAGGGGACACACGGCTGAGACACACGCCCGTGTCTCTGCCCATATAGACGAATATAGCTAATTTTACAAGCCATATTTCTCACCCAATTTGGTATAAACTTAAACCCAAAAATGGACATATACACAAGCTATAATAAGGCATCCAAAACAAGCATAATCAAGCCTTATATAAATGGTATAATCACATACAAGTAATATGCCCTTAGGCGCCTCAAATGACAACTTATAAACATGACTAATCATGTGTTCAATATAACCAATTGTTCAAATAACATATATGCATATTTACACCAAAATTCACCCTATAGATCATTTAACAAAAGATACCATTTGATACCAAAACTCCATTCTAAAACTAGCATCAAATGACCATATAAATTAATTCTACCAAAACACATATTTACCACAATTACGTCCTATCACAAAGCACATATTCAATATGCATATTCATACTATAATTTTCATCTTCCGTAATTCAACCATATCAAGTTATTCATCAACCATTAGAGAAAATATTTACATACCATATACTAGACTTATACTATCATCAAAGTGCCAAAGCACTAGCCAAACAAATGGTCAAATTAACAACAAAGCATATAGGCCAACATTAGCCAAAATAACCTATACATGCCATTATGACCAAAATTAAACCAACCAAAAGTACCAAGTGAGCCAATAGACAAGTTTCGAACCCGAATGAGCTTTTGATTCACTAAAAACACGAAAAATACACCGAGTAAGCATTTAAGCTTAGTAAGTTCGTATAACATAGAATTTAACTTACCATATAGTCACAATTTAGGTAAGTAAACATAGCATATCCCAACTCAATTTGGCCAAATGCCAAAGCACATATTCACCAACATGTTAGCCATGTAAAACACATATAATAGCCAATAAACATGGATGAACATAACCACTAAGCAAGTTTCATATGCATGTATCATCCATTTCATGTTTCCATATTTCAATATATCATGTAATATCATTTCCATGTATTTCATGAATATACTTGTAATAGTTCGTATCGAAATTATATCATCTCGTAACAGAACATTTCCCATTGAACCATTTAGAATATCGTTGGATACTCGGGATAGCTCACACATAGTGTGCTAAACTGTAACCCGTCATTTCCTGTACATGTATGCTTAGACAAGCTATGAATCAGTATGCTCTCAAGAGCTGTAAATCGGTATGCTCATATGAGTTGAGAATCGGTAAGCTCTCACGAGCTACAATCGATAAGCTCATACGAGCTGAGAATCAGTAATCCCTAATGACATGCAATTTGTATCCTACGAATTCCTAAGGTTCAAATGGGATTTGGAAATCATCGTACGTCATCGGGTATGCGATTGATATTTATTCATGAAAATTTAAAAAATCACATACACATAATTCAATTAAAACATATAAATACTCAATTTAATTACACGAACTTACCTTGATGATTATACGTAGATACGGAGGCGATTAATCTGAGATTTTCTTTTTGCCTCAATCTAACTCCGTACAAGGTCTGACTGGATCTATACGGATAAATATAACTCAATTTAATATATATTTCATTCAATTTAGTCAAACTTGAAAAAATTACCATTTTGCCCCTATACTTTTAATTTCTTTGCAATTTAGTCCCTAAGATCGAAAAATAAAATTCATACAATTTATCCCTACCTAAGCCTAGAAAATTTTTATACATACTAATAGCAGCCCATATATTTCACAAATTAAAAAATTTACTATGAATTTATCACAATTTTCAATTTTGCCCTAATTGATAATTTCATCAAAAATTCCTTTACAAAAGTTGTTTATCTAAAAACAACCATTCATTTTCTATCATCAAACTTTAAAACACATATATATTCATCAATGGTAAAACCCTAATATTTTAACCGTTTCACAAATTAGTCCTCGAGCTAGCTAAATTAAGCTACAACGATCTCGAAAACATAGAAATCATAAAAAATGGCACAAAAAAGCATACCTAATTGAGATTACAAGATTGGCCGAATGTTTATCACAAAAAAATGGCTTCTTTCCCTTGTAAAAATTGGTGAAAGATGGTAATGGAAGATGATGAGAATTTTGTTTTGTTTATTTTTATCATTAATTACTATTTTACTTAATTAACCTTTATAAACTTTAATAATTACACAATTGCCAAGCCAACATCTTCCACTATCAAGTTAAATGGTCTAATTAAATTATAAGGACTTCCAGTTTAAAGTTCTATAGCTATTTAATACCTTTAGCTATTAGAACCCTACTTTTGCACTATACACGATTTAGTCCTTTTTATAAAATTAAGCATGTAAACGGTAAAATTTCTCAACATATTTTTTATATGATAACACTATCATGATGTAGACAAATAATAATAAAATAAATTTTTTGACTTCAAATTTATGGTCCCAAAACCACTATTTCTAATTTCACTAAAAACGGGTCGTTACACCCTTAGTTTAATATGATCAGTAAAATGCATATTTAACTAAGTAAAAGATTTTGAAAGGACTTAATTTGGTTTCCAAACTCATGAAAGATCGAGTTTTCATGGAAGTATTTCCAAACATGAGGCTATTTATTCTGCTAGCATGAGACGGTAGGAGTTTTAGGTGGTTTCGAACTCTATTGGGTGAGAGTTTGAATGGGTCTTGGAGGGTGTTATGGAGGATAGGATAAGGGTAGAGATTTTAGGAGAAGGTTAAAGAATTTAAATTAGGGAGTGTTGTAGCCGATTGGGAGACTTGTTTGTGCAATTCGGCTAAAGGGGTCTTTGGGTATGCATTTTCGGCAATTTGTGAGTGAGTAGATGCCGAATTTCCTCTCTATCATTTGAGGTTTTTGTTCTTTTTGGTGATTCTAGCTTCTTTTCTCCCTAGTTCATTTTCGTAAGTTACCTTTCTTGCTCTTTTGGGATTTGATTAGTGTAAGTTTTAGTGCTGAAATCCCTATTCTCAACTTCCTTTCTTCTACTTTTTTTGCCGAATCACACTACTCTTTTTTCTCTTACTCCTTTGTGATCGATTCTCCCCTCCTTACCTTTTCACTTAGTTTCAGTTTAGTGGTTCTTCTCTGGTAATTGTGAGTACAATCATTTCTGGTTAGTATTTTTTTTAGATCTTTTTCATGTTATCTTTGCTTTAAGCCAAATACTTCTCCATTCTCACTTCCTGGGGTTTGTGTCTGTTGGGCATCTAGGATTTGACAAGTGGTCGATTGCTTCGTTGTTCTACCGTTCCTATCAGTTGATTTGGTGTGCTCAAATCCTTCTTCTGACATTAAATCATTTTAGGGGTAAGTGGTGTTAATCGAATACTCTATGACTTAATATTGGGACTTTAGGCCATATTCTTGAAAATAGTTTTGCATAATAAGGTTCATTGCTTGAGCAGGTAATCATCGAGATTGATCCTTAGTCAGCGTTAAGATCAATAAAGCCTTTTTCGCTCATTCAGGGTAAAGGTTTGGGATTGTATGTTTAGGAATCCTAATGTTTGGAAGACTAACAATATGGTTTGATGGAAAATAGGCTTTGGAGCATGTGGACGATTCGTGCGTTTTGCAATCAACTGTGTATCTGTACACCGTAAATCATTACTGTCGTAAAGCTAAAAGAGTGTGTGTAATCACACTGTCTCTTTTGTGAATCCCCAAAAGCCGAAAAGCTGAAAAGCTAGAAATATGGCGATTGAGGCCACATGGGTGTGTGAACACTCATGTAGTGAAATGAGCCCACGAAACATGGTGTTAGACTGTAGAGGCCACCACGAGCGTTCTCGTGCCCTTGGGCCGTTATGGGCCTCATTGGGCTGAAATGGGTCGTGTGGGTCCAATGGGCTCATAGGCCCCACACGGATAAAATCCACATTAAGTGACAAATACTGGATTGGGATATGTAGTTCGCATAGTCGTGACTGAATTTGGGCTAAATGGGCCAAACGAGCATGTGGGCCCACTTGGGATGAATATGGGCCTTGGGCCCATTCGTACAGTTGTGACCATTTAAGTTATCTCTACCGCTCGAGGTGACTGTAGTCCTTCAAAAAGGTTGATAAATGACCAAAATACCCCTGGGGGTAAAATTATCGTTTTACCCCTAATTAACGAAATGACTGTTACACCCTTAGTGGTAGGTTGACTTATGTATGTATGAAAGTTATATGACTGATACTGAGCATGACATCCTACATTCACGTATGCTACTATGGCATGTCATCCTGCATGGGGTTGGGTTAATATTGACGGAGGAAGTGTATGGCTTGTAGCTGTTCTGTTCAAGGCTTACTGCCTTTCTGCTTATGGCTTTTAGCAGTTTTGTTAACTGGCAGCGTTGCTACGATACTTATTGCTTTTATTCATTCTGTCTACGGTTTCGATCTGTTCTGTAAACTTAGTGCTGGAACCGGTGCTGGCCTCGTGTGTTGTCTGGGTGGGTAGATTTTATCCTCACATGGTGTGTTGGTTGGTACGGGTGGTGTATTGGTTGGATTGGGCTGGATTTCTGTCTGCATATCTGCATCAGATACTAATTATGTAATGGGCAATTTGGAGCCGCGAGAGAGTCGAAGGTGGCCACATGACCGCTGACGCTCTGCTGTAGCCTTTTTATTTGAATTTTATATTTTGGGTTTTAATTCTGTTATTAGGTCTTTGAGGGATTAAATTTTTAAAAGGGCTTTAAATTTCGTTATTTAAAACTGCTAAACACGAATTTTCAAAATTAACAACTATTTCCAAAAACACTTAAAATAGACGTTTTTACATTTCAAACTTTAGTAGCTTCCGCGATTGGAATAACTTTAAATATCAATGCCAGACATTAAGTAAACGTTTTTGACGAGATGATTTGCTAAACTCGAGCAAAAGGATTTAAACATAGAAATGAACTTTTAACGACAAACTCAGTTTTTGATCGGTGTTTTGATGTGACACCCCAGATTCGACCAGAATGTTTGGGCCGAGTTCGGGGTATTACACTATGTGTCACACACGACCGAGACACACGCCCATGTCTCTAGCCATGTGGACAAAAATAGGCCATTTTCAAGCCATTTTTCTCACCCATTTAAGCACATACCTACAATGAATTTACCACATATATACAAGCCTTCAAATTGCACTTAAAGTATGCATAACCAAGCTAAGTCAATATAGCATATATTCTTACAACCGATATGCCTAAAGGGCACCTCAATCACAAAATCCAACATGTACTTAATGGTTGCATAAATTAAGCACAAAACATCTAATTTGTAACTAACTTCATACCAACAATTACCTTCATGTTCACATATTATAGTCACACTCATTATACAAATTTGGCCATTCAATATCCATTAACAAAGCATTAGCACAAATAGCCATATATGTCAACTACAACTAATATAAAAAAATAACCACATTCAAACATATCTAAGAATAACGCATAGCATACATTTTAACTACCATTCCATCTTCCACCATTCAAGCACCAAATATATATATGTTAACATAACAACTTAATTCATTAAACATTAAAACCATTCACAAGTGTTTGCCTTCATAACATTATATCAAGTCAAAAGATTTATATATACAAACCTAGAAAATAAAGTATCTAAACACATAACTTAGTAGTTCATCATTATACCAAAAACAAGTAGACACATATATATACATATATAGCCACATATACATGCCACAACCCTAAAGAGTTCAAAAGCTACCAACAATGATGGATAGTGTGAGCCAAAGATTCAATCTGTCTAAATTCAGGAAAAAGTGATATACAAAACGACACACAAACACGTATAAGCTTATGATGCTTAGTAAGAACATAAAAAATTAATTAACTTTAACATTATTTGAATAAAACACTTATTTTACGTGATTGAAGTTACCGAAATGTAATGAAGGGCACGTAAGTGCAAATCAGGGGTACCGCAATACAACACAGGCATGTATGTGCAATCAAGGGTATCGAATTACAATAGGGGCACATATATGCATTTAGGGGTACCGAAGTACAACATGGGCATGTATATGCAATCAGGGTATAATTACATAACAATTAACTACTTAATTATAAAATACAAATACATATGGAAATTTAATTATACAATTTAATACTATGAACTTACATTGAAACTAACACGTAGGAGTACGACCGGCTAATCCGCGAATTTCGCCTTCCCTCTATTTAAATCTGGTTGAGGTTTATCTTGATCTAAATAAATAAATTCAACAAATTTAATAAATATTCTATTCAATTCAATCCAAATTTATATTTTTGCAAAATTACACTTTTGCCTCAAATATTTTGATTCCTTTAAATTTAGTCCTTAAGCTCGTAAAATGAAATTCATGCAATTTCATTCCTACCCAAGCGTAGCCAAATTTCATACAAGCTCTTAAGAACCCACACATTTCATTATTTCATAAATTACACCATGAATATTTCACATTTTATAATTCAATCCCTAATTGAAAAATTCATCAAAAATCACTTAACAAAAGTTGTTTATCTAACAACAACTATAAATTTTCTTCCATTAAACATCAAAAACAACCTAAATTCATTCATGGAACAACCCTAAACTTTTAACAGCATTAGAAATTAGTCTTTGGGCTAGCTAGATTAACCTACAACGATCCCAAAAACATAGAAATCATTAAAAACGAGGCAAAAATGCACTTACATGCAAGGTTACTTTGGCCAAACCTTTAAAAGCACAACAATGAAGTTTTCCTTCTTCATTTCTGGTTGACGATGAGTTAGAAAGATGATACATTTGTCTTTCATTTTAGTTTAATTACATTTATTTACTAATTTACATATTTAACCTTAAGTAATAACTTTTAAAACCATTATATAAGTGTCCATATTTTTCCACTAATATTACTAGTGGTCTAATTTCCATATAAGGCCACTCACATTCCAAATTCATAGCAATTTGACACTTTTTTACTTATAGAACTCTAATTTTTCACCTTATGCAATTTAGTCCTTTTTTATCAAATTTCGCATGCAACCGATAAAATTTCTTAACGAATTTTTATACGAAACTACTAACATGCTGTAGAAATTAAAATATTAATAAAATAAATATTTTCATATGAAATTTGTGGTCCCAAAACCACTATTCTGATTTCACTAAAAATAGGCTATTACATTACTTATTACTTGAACGATTGTGTATAATTGCACAAACCACGTTACACTCACTAAGAATGAACTGAATGAAAATAACTATAAGTAATGAAAGAGAAATTTGATGACTTTCCTAATCTATAAGAAACTAAAGACGAACCTTGATAATAAATGCCCTCTGGCCACTCAAGTTGAGGCTAGAAAACATTGGGAGGAGTCTGATGAGATAGCTTGTTGCTATATGCTAGCAAGCGTGACCAACAACCTTTATGAGCAATTGGAGAGCTGTAAGCATGCCAAACTGATTCTATAAAAACTAGAAGACATATTCAGAGGTCTAGTTGTCTTGGCTCGACAGTCCGTTATTACTAGTTTAATGAATATCCAACAAATTCCTGAAACTCTAATCAAAGACCATATGATTACTCTTATGGAATACTTTGTTATGGTCAAGGATAATGATGCCAATTTGGACAAAAAAACTCAAATTGAGATGGTGTTCAAAAGCTTATCCAAGGATTTTGTAGGTTTTCGAGCCGCATATAACCTTGGGAACAAGAATCTAATGCTTACACAACTCATGAAGGAATTACAATCCTATGAGTTGATATTCAATGGCAGTCAGCTAATTCGACGAGCATGAGTAAACTTGATTATTTCTTCTTCCTCAAAAGGGAAGGGAAAGCACTCTAACAAAAGCAAGGCTAAGTCCTTAAATTTGATGTATGATGGTTTACATGGAAAAATAACTACGGTGACTCCTTTTTGGTTCAAGAAAGGTTAGATATGTTTGTTTCCACTATAGATTGTCTAAATGCACAAGCAAACCTTTAAATCGAGGTTATTCCTCAAATTGCTTCCAATCACCATGTAGTTTTATGTGATACAGAGATGTTCATTAAGACAACATTAGAGGATTGAACATGGTACTTTAAATTTTATGTGTTTAGTGGATGAGAGAGGCTATAAAGATCTCGTGGAGAAGTGCTAGACAGGGAAAGGAATCAACCAATCTTAGAAAGGTGATATATTTACTCTTTCTAAAGCTTTAGTAGGTTGGAAGTTTGAGCTAAGCATGAAAATAACAAGAGGGGGTGAATGAGGATTTTGAAAAAAATCTTGCAAACTTTTTTTAAATGATGAGAAAAGGAAATTAAAACTTGCACAATTTGATTTATAGTAGTTCAGCGATTTGCCATAATTCGTTGTGGCAAATTAGGTTCTTTCTAGCACTTAATGAGCTTGTTTTCGAGCTATTTTATGTTATTTTGATTAATTTTCTTTTTTAGTATTTTAAAGTTAATTTTAGTAAAATAAGCTTTTTTAACACATATTTGCATATTGTAATGACCCATTGGGCCAATACGCGCTTAGGGTAGGATAAATAACTTACTTGAGGGTGCAAAACACCGATTCAGGCCAAGGAATACCAGGAGCAACTTCATTGTCACAACACCAAAATGTAGTCTTACGACATCCAACTTCAAACCAAAAAGAAGCCACATTCGATGTTCATTGCCACGACATCCATTTAATGTCGCAACACCGACATGACGTGGGCCAAAATACTGCCAAGGTGTTTTCATCTGCACAATGTATTTTATTTAGCTTTAGTTAGGGGGCATTTTTTTAGAGTAGTTTTACGAGATTTATTTTTAGTTTCAATTTAGTTTGAGATTTCATAGAATTTTTACTACTATTTTCAAAATTGGATTTGATATTGATCGAAGCTTTCATTTCTTTAGTAATTTGTAATTTTTCTTTGGTTTTCAATTGCAATCAGTGTTATCTCGACAACTGTTCAAGGGTTTTTGGCTTCCGAGTGCATCCAATATCGAAACGAATCAATTTCTCTTTTCCCTTCTCTTTAGCTTAATTCATGCTTTGCATGTTTAAATTAAACTTAGGTAATTTTTCATCTAGATTCATGAATAGCTAAACCCCATAGAGAGATTAACGATCGGAGGTGGGATTAATTAACTAAAAAAATAGTGTTTTTCTTATAACTAGTTGGTTTAAATTATGTATGATTAAACCCTAGGGTTGACGACCTTAAGAAGTAATCCAGGTAAATGAGTTTTAGAGAATAGTTTACGAAGTACCTCTGTATTTAACCAGGTTTAAACTGCAAGGTCGAGAGAGAAGTGGTTTCTGTCGATTAATTAATTGTTAGAGGCCAAGAAGTAATAACTAGTTAATTATTAGCTAATTCATTAAAACTTGAGTTTTGAAGTTAATTATGAACACTGTCGTGAGTTAATATTTTGTTTGTTATTTGAGTTAATTTTGATTGTTAATTTATTTTTATCGGTCTTATGCTATTTTTGTTACTAAATTTTATTTTTGCTTATCATACTATAAGTCTAGATTAGTACTATTTAACTCTCTTAGTGTAGAAATTAATTTTAGTTTAATTTAACTTCCTTGGATACGATCCTCGAATACTTCTCGAAATGTTTCATTGTAAACTTTACTATATTACATTTTGACCCGTATACTTGCGAATAATGTTATTCCATTTTATATCTTTTTGTTGCAATATTTCCAGTCCTGATGTTCATACGTCTTGCAACGATCAAGTTGTTGGTGCCGTTGCTGGGGAGGTTTCTGCTCTAGACTAAATTTTAATTTCTCTATTTAATAGGATAAATAGGAAAATTGGGAGTTATAGATACAATCCATATTCTTGTTGATTCTTTCTATTTAGTTTCCTCATCTCTACAACTGTAAGCCAACAATAGGGCATTTTTGAAAGTTGGTTACATGTGTCAAGTTCCACTATGAGAATATGATATTTGTAGTTATTGATATGAGCTTCAAAAGAAAATGGGGAGTTATCTTCTTCCTTTTGTTTCAAAACACCATTGTTAACTTGCTTTGAAGCTGATTGAGGATCTTTCTTGTAAGGTGAAACTAAAGATCAGAGTTCATATAGAGGGTTGTTTCATATCCTAGGTAAGTATTATGGGCTTGTATGTTGACTTCTAAAAGAGTAAGTCTGCTTTATGGGCTTGTATGTGATGCATGGAGGTTATTTGGGTTTCAGATGATGATAAAAGTTATATGAATGAGTTTTATTGGTATCCCTATGTATTGTAAGCAATTAATTTTTGAGATTTTCATGATGAATGTTAGGATCTAGAGATCAAGTTGTTGTTCGTGGGTGTTAGGTGAGTCTCTAAGCCAACTCTTAAACTGTTCATGATGAGTATGTTGGATAAGATTTGCATGTATAATTTGTAAGAATCTGACAAGCACAGAGTATGTGATAAGAAATCTAGAGTCGAAGATATGACTATAAGAAAACGTTTTGAAAGTGTAAGATAAGACGTATGTTAAGTTTGGCACTAATGCATGAAAGGTTTCTTAAGTGTTTGTGTTTGTTCACCACAGTGGAGTCTAAAGGGGTCTGTCCTGTCTTTAAAGATAATCTCTAAAAGGAAAGGCCATGGAACCATATGAAAGAATTAAAGAAAGGTTATTACCTAATAGGGTTTTCTACCTGACCCAGGACGATAAGGGGTAAATCTCATGAAATGTGAGTCTAGGTGAATCTCTATTGTGAACATGCCAGAAAACAGAAGCCTTTGTGGCAATCTAATAAATCGAAGCCTTTATAGTGATCTAAGGAAAGGAAAGCCTTTTTGGCGATCTAAGGAAAGGAAAGCTTTTGTGGCAAATGATGAAAGGAACTCCTTCGTGGTGCACATAAAAGAATGGCCCTTGTGGAAACCATCCGGAGCGAAAGCCTCTGTGGCGGACCCTGAAAGAAAGAAATGGTATTTCTGAAAAAACTCTGAAAGGTTAGAATGTGTGATGAACTCTGAAGGGACAGTGTGTGGCGAACTCTAAAGGGACAGTGTGTGGCGAACTTTGAAGGAGCGGTAGGTATGATGAACTCTGAAGGAAAAGCCCTTGTGGTGTATCATGTTATACTTTTGAAAATATAATCTAATGAGTTTTCTTTGTGGTAAGCTCCATATGAGTTGTTCAAGAAAATCCTGCATGGTCTTAAGATAAGAACAGAAAAAAAATTGGAAAGCACCAGAACATGTGGCAGATTCAAAGTATGGGCGAGTTAGACTTCAAGAATAAATCCATGTGATGGTTATGTCTGCTAAATTAAAGAAAATTATCTATCTAAAATTATTAGAAGAAAAAGGGTATTCTCTAGCAAGAATCAAATCATATAATTACAGAATGTATCTTCTGTCTATGTAAGAAATCATTCATGGATTTCAAAGAAACGATGGCTTGGAGTATGAATGTAAGAATAATAGTATTTTGTCTATATAGGCATCTGGAATGGGGTTGGTTAAGAAATCACAAAAGTGTAGAGTGAAGAAAGTGAGTTATGAATCGAAGAATTCGAAGGTAAGGCATGGTTTGAGAATAAGTTGTGACATCTATGGAATAAAGAATGACATTTTGGGAAGATATTAGCTAGAGTCAAGCTAAGAAACAAAGAACAACGAGAAGGGAAATTGAATTTCCAGATGCAAAATATATTAAAGATTCAGGTAAATGGGTATTTATCTTATTAAGTTCTATTGAACTTATCTCTTTGTGTCATGTTTCAGGTTAGCTCTTAAGGTTCTGCGTCTGGAAGAACGACGCCAAGGTTACGCCAAAAGAGTGGCGAGGAAGACTATTGTGCACACAGAGTAAGTTTCTGGCGAAGTCGAGTTTGAGTCAATTTAAAAAAGTCTTGTACATGGGATCCTAATTTTAAATCGATTCTAATTTTAAATAAATTCTCTGTGTATATTAATTGAATTTTTACATGGTTCACACTTATGCATTTCATAGAAACGTCATTAAATAGTTGTAATTAAATATAATTTGTATAAATAGAATTTAATTTCTTATGTGCTTGAGTAGTAACACCATAGATTCGGATCTAGCTCATTGGATCAGGTTTGAGGCATTACATTTAAAATTGTATATATATTCATAATCATTATATACTAAATAAGTTGAATTCTTGGGATAAATGATGACAACACTCCTTGGGCGAACTTTGTTCGACATAAACTGGTTAAAACCTAGCATTGCAAGACTTGTCATCAGTAAATCCCAGTTTGAAATTAATTCAGCATTGCTAACATGGGCATCCACAAATCTTTAGTATGGTGGTAGTGCAGTTATGGATCCAGTAGCATTTGTTACATGATTTAAACAAATTTGAAGAACGGTTAGGTATGCCAAGTGAGAGGGCGGTTAGAAGCACTACTGCCAGGAACTATCACATCTTGGGAGGAATTTGTGTAGTTGATTTTGTGACGGATCATACCTATGACAACCATTTTAAATACTTATGTTGAGCTATTCAAATTTGAGCAGAATTCGATAAAAACATTGGGTCAAGTATGTGATAGATTCAAAACAATTCTTCGGAAAGTTCTTGGAGGAGACATTGATTTAGTCATACAATTACAACATTTTTATGGAGGTTTAGATTAGGGTAGTAGAGGGAAATTCGACATTATGGCTAAGGGTAGCGTTTAGATGAAAACAACCCACGAGATAGTCATGCTCCTAGAGAAGTGGCAACGATCATACCTGGAAAAGGATCAAGAAAATAGAACCAGTAGAGGAGCTAATGAATGTCATTGAGCAAGTGGAATCAATACAAGATAAAGATGATTTAGAAATAAGTGATGAGCAACCAAGTGATAGTGAATATTATACATTAGATAAGGAATAAATGGAAGATGAGTTTTCCAAAGATTTGTTGAGGGAGCATCCGGACCAAATTTATCGATTAGTTTGGTGGAAGCATTGTACGGAACTAAAATTTATCGATTAGGCCAGATGGAAAATTTACTAGTTAAAATGGTACCATCGATCATTAAACCACCAACACTGGAACTAAAATTGTTGCCAGTGCATCTGTAATATGGGTATCTAGGTGAGAACAACACTCTACTTGTTATTATTATGGCCCATTTACTTACCAAGCAGGAGACGGTGTTGTTAGAGGCACTAAAAACACATAAAAAAGCAATTGGTTGGACCATTGTCGATATTAAGGGGATTAGTCCAGTATTATGTCAACATAAGATACGACTAGAGGAAAGAAAGAAACTACTAGTAGATGCACAAACGCGTCTTAATTCGACAATGAAGGAAATGGTAAAAAATGAGCTATTGAAATGGTTGGATACAATCGTTTATGACATATCTGATAGTGAATGGGTAAGCCCAACCGAGTGCATTCCCAAGAAAGGTGGTCTGACAATGGTCGCAAATGAAAAAAATGAGTTAATTCCAAATTAAACAGTAACAAGATGACAAGTGTGCATTGATTACTGAAAACTAATGAGCCAACTAAAAAGGATCATTTCCCACTCCCATTTATTGATCAAATGTTAGACAGATTAGTAAGAAAAGAGTACTACTAAGAATACGGGATATCATTAGATTCCATGTAACGCCCCAAAAATCTAAGTCGTTAATTTTTGCATGATTTGATATAAATTGCTTGTTTGCTTTATTGGCTAAGTGATTTGGGTGTGTATGGGAGTGTTTGAGAAGCTTAGGTTCAATTCTTGGCATTTACAGAATTTTTAGTTTTTCCCTTAAATTAATCTGGACGCTGGTATATAGGCTTTATAAATATTAGTGCCTATTTTATGACAAAAAGAGCCTGTTGGTCCAGTGGTAGGTGGCGTGTGGACTACTCTTAAGGTTTGAGGTTCGAGTCTTGTGCTGCACCGTGGAGTGTTTATTTTTATCACCTATGCTGTGATGTGGTGGAGTTTGACTGAAATGTTGTGGAATTTGAATGGAGGAGTGGATCATAAAGAGAATGCTGGGATTGTGATTGGGTGGAGTGAATCAAGGAGAGATAAGGAGAGAGATTTTAGGAGAAATTCAAGGAGTTATTGTGTGAGGAGAGTTGTGTCGTTTGGGGAAAACTCTAGCTAGAAGTTTCAGCTGGGGGTGTGCTTGTGCCGAATTTGGTCAGTAGGCACTAAGGGAATCGGCTTCTGAAATTTTTTTTCTTCTGTCAGTTTGCTTTCGGTCAGTTTTGCGTTTTTGCCTTTTCGCTTTTGGGTGCCGAATATTTTTTTTTCTCATTTCTTTTTCCTTTTAGATGTTGGCCGAATATTGGTGGTTTCCCCTGTCGATTGCATTTTCCTCTTCCTTCTCTTGTTGCCGAATCCTCTCTTCTCATCTCTTCTCCTCCCTTCTCTTCTTCTCCTCTTCATTCTAGTGCTACAAGAGTTCTCGACTACCGGTAAGTGCTATGCTCTTTACTCTATTCTTTTCTTTCTCTTTTCCTAAAACGGAATACCTTCCTTCGTAATCTTTGATTACCAACTGCTGATGTTTTTCTCTCGATGTGCTGCTTGTTGCGATTTTAGAGTTTTCCTTAAGAAGTGATGCAATGTAAGCGTTGTTAAAGTCGTCGAAACCACTCTCTCATCTTTCGATCAAGGTAAGTAGGCTAGTCTTCTTTTAATTGAAGGCAGAATGTTCCTATGGTTCTATATGATCATGTGTGGATTTTAATCACATGATTAAACAATATTGTTTAATGAAGTTGTTGTGTTGCAGATATCCATCAAAAAGATTGAAGTCAATCTTCATCGGTTGTAAAAGTGGGCTAAGCCATTTTTGGTTAGTCGAGATTTTGGGTGTTCGTGGATCTATGTGCGTCTTCACAGTCAGGTGTGTAATCACCCACTACAACCGTAAATCGGCGAAAAGCTGAAAAGTCGTAAACACGGTGTTTGAGACCACACAGGCATATGATCACTCGAGTGGAAAGCCCAACTTGCGATTCATGGGTAAATAACTGAAACACCCTCGAAGGGTAAAATGACCGAATACCCTTGAAGGGTAAAAATGACCAAAATACCCTCGAAGGGTAAAATAACTGAAATACCCTCGAAGGGTAAAATGATCGAAATACCCCCAAAGGGTAAAATAACTGAAATGCCTTCGAAGGGTAAAATGACCAAAATACCCCCGAAGGGTAAAATGATCGAAATTCCCCTGAAGGGTAAAATGACTGAAATACCCCCATAGGGTAAAATGATTGTTATACCCCTAGGAGTTGAAATGTGTGTATGACCGACTTGCTCTATGATATATATATGACTGTTACTGAGTATGACATACTGCATACAAGTATGATTTATGACATGACATACTGCATGGGGTTGGGATTCTGATATAAGGGAAGTACATTGTACTGGTGGCTTTACCACATATACTGTTACTGGCAGCTTCGCTGCGATTCTATTACTGGCAGCTCTACTGTGATATTGGTGTGTTGGCTGGGTGGGTCGATTTTATCCTCACACGGTGTGTTAGTGGTACGGGGTGGTGTGTTGGCTGGATTGGGTTGGGTTACATTACTGTACTATACTGTTTCTGTATTGGGCTAAGGCCCACATTGTTATTGAAATGGGCTAAGGCCCACATTACACTGTTACTGCTTAAGGCTTAGCACCAGACTGTTACTGCATGTCGTATATTGATTGACTGATAGGAGATTACACACCGAGTTTCGTAAACTCACCCTCTCCTTTAACTGTGCAGGTAATCCTCAGCCTTAGGCGATTCGGTGTTGCGAGGGACTCGGAGGAGGCCACACAACTGTTGTTGTTCACAATTGCTTTTATTTTAAATTAAATCATAAGTTGGGTTTTGTTTTTGTAATAAGGCCTTTAAGTTGGTTTAAAATTTTAATTGGGTTTTTGCTTGCATATTTTAAGCTGCTAGTTTAGAAGAAGACGAGTTTTTTTAAAAAAATAATTACTATTTTCAAATACACGAGCTTTAAACAATAAGAATTTAAGAAGCTTCCGCGATTTTAGACCAACTTATTAAATTAATAACGGATAACGAGACAAACGTTTTAAACTTAAAAACAAATTTTTACCAACGAGTTTAAATTTTAGTAATAATAAAGGGGTTATTTTAAACTTAAAAACAAATTTTTACCAACGTGTTTAAATTTTTCAAAAGACAGTTCAATGTGGCACACCAGATTCGACCATAACATCTAGGCCGAGTTTGGGGTGTTACATTCCAATACATCTCGATGATAAAAAAACAACACTAATTTCAAATGTCCATTTGGAACATATGCATTTCGATGAATGCCTTTTGGATTGTGTAATGCTCCAGCCACTTTCATAAGATGTATGACAACAATCTTCGTGGACATGCGACAAGATGGTCTAGATATTTTCATGGATGATTTTTTTATATATGGGAATTCATTTATAGAATTCTTAGGCAACTTAGAACAAGTCTTGGAAAGATGTGAATACACAAATTTAGTTCTTAATTGTGAAAAGTTTCATTTTATGATGAACGAAGGAATAACAGTTCGAGGTGTTCGAAATTTATTAGGTCACGCTGGCTTCTTTAGAAGATTCAAAAAATATTTAGCTCAGGTCGCAAAACCATTAAGTCAACTACTACAGAAGGAAACCCCTTCATATTTAATGAAAAATGTGTCTAGGCCTTTAAGGTACTCAAACAAAAATTAATTTCAACTCTAATTCTACTCAACCCAGATTGGACAAAGCCCTTTGTGATCATGTGTGATGCAAGCGACTATGTTGTTGGAGTAGTACTGGGACAAGACAACGAAAAATCTTTCATGCAATTCATTACGCGAGTAAGACACTAAACCTTGCTCAATGCAATTATACCACAATTGAAAAACTTATTTTAGTTGCAGTGTTTGCATATGAAAATTTTCGGTCGTACCTATTGGAAAATCGAGTATATGCTTACACTGACCATTTAGCTCTGAAGTATGTCATGAAGGAGACAAAAGCCAGATTAATGAGGTGGGTACTACTATGTCTAGAATTCGAACTTTGGATTCTAGACAAGAAAGGAACAGAAAACCAAGTCACAGATCATCTTTCAAGGTTGGAAATGGAAGCAAAGATAAAGATGGACACAAAAATAAATGACAAATTCATTTATGAGCAGCTATTTCAAGTAGACCAATATCAGGTAACACAGTTAACTCATAATACACCTTGGTATATTGATATTGTCAATTATTCTGCCCAAGGTGTTTTTCCTACAAATGTATCATCATAAAAAAATAATAGAATCATCTATGACACTAGAAAATATATATGGGAGAAATTGTATGCATTTCAACAATGTGCGGACCAATTAATCTAATGATGTGTGTTTGAAAAAGAGGTAGAAGATATATTGTTAGGATGTCACATGTCCCCATGTGGTAGTAACTTTGGAGGAAAAAGAATGGCACAGAAAGTAATACAATGCGAATTCTATTGGTTGACTATGATCAACGACACTTACGAGTTTGGAAAACAATGCGATAGATGCCAGCTAACAGAGAATATCTCGAAAGGAAATGAAATACTGTAGGCTGGAATTTTAGAGGTGGAAGTTTTTTTATGTTTGGGGCATAGACTTCATGGAACCATTTCCTAGTTCTTCTGAAAATCAATACATCCTCTAAGCGATGGACTATGTCTCAAAATGGGAGGAAGCAGTAGCACTGCCAACAAATGACACTAAAATAGTTGTGTGATTTTTACTCAGGAACATATTTTCACGATTTGGGACTCCCATAGCACTCATCGGTGACGAAGGATCCCAATTTTGTAGCAAACAGTCAGAAGTTGATTTAGCTAAATACAGTTTCAAACATTATATCACCATGACATATCACCCACAGGCTAATGATTGGAGAATATTGTGAACCCAAATCAGAAAGACTAGGGCATGTGATTGGAGGACACATTGTGGGCATATAGAACAGCTTACAAAACCCCGTCAGGTATGTCTCTTTACAGATTTGTTTATGAAAAAACTGCCATTTGTCGGTTGAGTTAGAAAAAAAGCATACTAGGCAATCAATGAACTGAACTTAGACCCCAACCTAGCTATAGAAGCACGTTTATTTCAGTTACATGAGTTGGAGGAGTTCAGGTTTCTAGCTTATGAACATGAAAAATTCAACAAATAAAAGAGCAAGCTGAGATATGATGCCATGATCAAGAAACAAATTTTCCTCCCAGGGCAGCAGTTATTGCTTTTTAACTCTAGACTAAAACATTTCAGGGCAAGTTGCGCTCGAGGTGGACAAGGTCGTACACAGTAAATCGGGTATTACCCCATGCTGCAGTAGAATTAACAACCAAAAATGGGAAAGCCTTCCTTGTTAATAGGCAAATAGTAAAGCACTATTTGGGGGTACCATCAAGAAAGCATGTGAGAAGTGGAATTACAATATAAAGCAATTAAGAAAGTACAGAATGAAGAAAAAGACCTGGTGGACAACTGGAATTGGGATCCAAATAAATTCGGCAATCACATTTAAAACCTATCATTGCACTTTCTAATTTGCGTGTAAATTATGTGTAATTATTTTTTAGACTTTTGCACTTAGTGTTTTTTTTTAAGTTAGGATTAAGACTTTAGGGAGCGAATGTGTGTTACTAGGTATTTTGATTGGGTACAAACAAGAAACCCTACATGCCCCGTAAAAGATAATTTTTGAATATTCAAGGATGGTGTCGCGACACCACACCCCGGTGTCGCGACCCTGGAATTCGAAGTCTAGGGTGTTAAAAATTCATGGGTAGTGTAGCGACACCAAACCCTATTTTCACAACACAACATCACAAAACAAAACTTGGGATAGTGAAAGTCTGATGTCACAACACCAATATCCAGTGTCGTGACATCGCTTGAGTTTGTAATTTTTTCTGTGTAAAAACGCCACACCTTATGCAGCACTACAACTTCAAACTAAACTAGTAAGAGCACGACAGCCCAACTAACATCACAACACCTTCATGAAAAATTAAGTAGTCTCTTCCCTTATTTATTTTTGGGTGCACATTAGGGACAATGTGCCAAGTAAAGTGTGGGGGTAACATACAAACTTTAAATTTTTTTGTTATCATTTTTGGTTTGTTGTTTTAATTTTTAGTGATTTTTTTCTTGTTCTTGTGTGTTTGTTTTGTGCTTGAGCTTATAGAAATAAAAGTGATTCGTTAGGAGCATGTGAATAGGTTGTTTGTATAAACTATAAATTTAGCCTGATAATAAACGATTTTTGGTGATTTTATTTTAGACTAGTTAGTTCAATTTGTTAAACTATAAATAAGAAAAAGTAGTTAAACGTGCCAAATGATAAAGGTATACACGAGAAGGCATGTATACTTGCTTAAATTACTGATTGTTAGAATTTTATAACTCAATTATTTGAATCCATGGATACTTGAAATAGTAAAGTACAATGAATATAGAATCCTTGTAAGTATGGAATTAAATGAAAATTAATGAGAGAACAAAAACATTGAGAGGGTTAAAAGTAAAGCGAGAGTTATAAAAGCATAGAACGAATAAAAGCAATGTGAGTGAAGAGAGAACGAAAAATCAAATAAAAAGTATGAATACATGAGAAATTTTTACTCATAATTGCACAAATACTTGTTGAGTTTCGTATACTTGTTAGTACTATACTAGAGTTCAAAACATGGATGAAAGTTAAACTGAGTACTTGGGATTCTAATTACATGTATTCTTTGAACTTTGATGTTGTACTTTTGTATTGATTTTGATGGAAGCATATGCTTAGCTAACTTTAACTTGTTTACTTTGGAACTTAATGAACTAACATATTTCAGGTTAAAAATTACGAATTGTTTATATATCTAACTAGAATTGCATATTTAGCCAAACTCTCCTATTTGTCGTTTCCCAAACTAATTTAGTGTATGAAGCATGCTCAAGTACATTCTTCATTATTTTCTTTTGTTTTTGTTGTGTGTTTGTCTTGTTTGCTTGCAGACAAGCAACGAGTTACGTGTGGGGGAGTTTGATCTATCTCAATTCATTGTGATAATTTAAGATCTTTCCGGCACTTAATGAGCTTATTTTCAAGCTATTTTATGTTATTTTGATTAATTTTCCATTTTATTAGATTAAAGTTAATTTTAGTAAAAAAAGCATTTTTACGCAAATTTGGGTGCTGTAATGACCCATTGGGTTAATACAAGCCTAAGGTAGGAGTAATGACCTGCTTGAGGGTGTAGAACATTGACTCAAACCAAGGAAAATGAGGAGTGACTTTTGAGTCGCGACATCCAACTTCAAACTAATAGAAGTCCCATTCAATCTTCAGTGTCGCGACATTGGCATGGCAAGGGCCAAAATACTGCCAAGGGTGTTTTTGTTTGCACAATGTACTTTATGCAACTTAATGGCCTATAATTAACCAAATTTGGGTAGCTACAATTGCTTATATACAGTAATGTTTTGGGTTTACCTTGGTATACCTTAATCGAGGATTTCTCAATTCACTATACTTGAATTGATCCCTTTCAAATAGAAGGTATAAACTTTACAATCTCTATCTTTTTCACAATGATAAGATAGAATCTTCCCCCTAGTTTCTATGGCTTCACGAAAACCCTCTATCTTTTACAAGGCTCAAATAGCAACCCTTCAAATCTTCTTAAGGTTTTATACCTAAAAAACCTTAAATATACTCTTTACAATAAAGAGAGGATGATCAAACTAACAATACACCTCTACTAGGTGTGTGTTTGCAAATTGAAGCTCTAAATACAAATATTTAAGAGTAAGAACAAATATTACAATAAACGCTGAATGAATATGTACAATAGAATAAAGAAAAATAAAGATTTTAAGTTGATTCTCTTGTTTTTGATGCTTCGATATGTCTTTCTTATGTCCTGAAATGTTATTTAAGTGTATTTATACCAAGGAACAAGTTTGTGGATGTTTCTGGTCATTGGGGATGGATTCTAGCCATTGGAAGCATTAATTTTGGGCTTAACTGCAATTTCAATCAAACATGCATTGGTACAAGTGGACTTGTGCCGGTAGAAGCCTTCAAAATTATAACTATTGCAGTCCGATGTAGCGATAGAAGTCTACTTGTATTGGTAGAAGTCTAAGGGTTTCAAGGGTTCAGACTTGTACTATAACACCCCAAATCTAGCAGGTCTAAAGTTTTGGGCGTATAACAGTAAATAGTCTGTCTGGCATAGTGTTATCCATCCAAATGATTATTTTGGTGCATACGTGTGGGCGTAGAGTAACCATCACATCATTTAGTAAGAATTTGATTTCATGATATTCTGCTATATTAAAGAGAATTTTGTGTTAATTGATAAAGGGTAAGTATGGAATGAGTATTCACCAAAGGTATAGTACACCTGTATGTATGGAATGTTGTGTTAGTTAGATTCTAAGTAACTTGGTTAAAAATCAACTAGTTAGCCTAGCTTGATAATTGTGATTTTGAATATGCTTATTTATATTTCCCTCGAAAACTATAGGTCATTAAAAAGGCAAGTTCTTAAACGTATGACACTTGTCAAATTCCACTAAGTAAATGGAGCCATATTTATATGTGAGATATGAGTTCTGAAAGGGTTCTTCTTTCTTCTTCCTCTTCCTTAAGTGGTATTTATTGATACCTTCCTTAAGTCTGAATGCATCTTACATCGATGATCTAGAAGCCATGGTTCTTTGATGATCAATGGTTATTTCGTATCAGGGTAGGTATTTCAACTCTGCATGTTAAGTTTTGAATGAGTAAATCTATATGTGGTGATTGAACAATAAGACTATAAGTATAAGGTTTTTGCAAGATATTGTCAGCAATTGATATGATAAGTAATTTGTATGTACAAGAGTAGTAGTAGTGAAATTATGTTTCTAAGTAGTGGTTGCTACTGGTTCGAGATAGATATCTGGATTTGGAGTTTTGAATTGCGATAAGTCAGAATCAGGTGAGTCTCTACGCTAACTCTCTTGTATAAAACTTTCCAGTAGATGTAATTATATATATAGGATGATGAAAACTATAGCAATTAGTAAATTTAAGACCATAGTAAGGATAAAGCAGGTATTACTACAATACGTGTAAAGTTCTAGTTATGAAGAATACTGATTGGTAAGAGTGCAGATATAGTTATGGTGCAAAAAAAATGTTAATCAGAAATATTATCATCTAGGTAAGTAAGAAATAAGGAATGTCTCATTGTGAAGCCTCCAGTAGGGAAATTATAATGTTAACCAAATTAGCATATCATAACCTGAAAAGAGTGTAAGACTATGAGGCAGAGGCCTATGGCAGCTCGATATAAATTGGAACTAGTTATGGTGTAGCCTCAAATAAGATGAAACTGGAAAGGCAGATCATGATACATAAATGTATGTAAGACCATGTGGTTAAAACCCATGGCAAGATATGAAATGACTAAATGAATGATGTAAGGCCATATGTTAAGACCCATGACGAGCTATGAAATGACTGAATGAATGAATTAAAAACATGTGGTTAAGACCCATTACAATATATGAAATGACTGAAAGAATGTATGTAAAACCATGTGGTTAAGACCTCTGGCATTATATGAAATGTCTATATGATTGTTCATGATGTAGCCTTCGATAATGTGTAAATCTAAATGACATATTTTGATACATGAAAATCTGTATAAGACCATGAGGTAAAGACCCAAGGCATCTTTTGCGAAGTCCACCGGGACAGTAAACACGAGATCTTGTATGATTACCTGTATGGCGTTCTCTGTTCGGCCTATGTGGTGTGAACTGTCAGGGATTTCATTTGAATCTGAATGTCTGTCTCTATGGAAAGAAATAAGTAAGTTCTTTTAGTTCTCTACTAAGTATGGCTAATATGAGGTATTGATATGTTTTGGGTTTAGAGTGATTAAGTCTTAAGGGTTTCTGTTAAAAAGAGATTTGTATCTGTATGTAAAGAAAGGTATCTATCATGATGATTTGTGCATTTGGAAAGTCAGTGGTATTGTAATTTCTTCTAAAATTATTTTGAATCTGAGTTAGTGTTATCTTAAGTTATAGGATTCTGATATAAAATGATATGGAATTCGTCTGTATGATCTAAGCTGTTCATTATGAGTATGTGCGGTGTTGAACCAGAATATGTCTGAGTATAATTTGATAGAATCTAGTTCTATGTAAGTATTTTCCAAACATATGTATTCGTCCGTGATAAATGTTAGTGAACAATAGTTGAAATAAGAGTAAGGGCTAAGGCATGGATTATTGGAAGTGGATTTTTGAGGGTATGTTCTGTTAAAAAAAATTATGGGACAAGAGGTTTATAAGACATATGGAAGGATTCCTCAATTAACTAGATAAGGAAAATTAAGTACGACAAGGGCATGATAATTGGCGTATAAGAGAATGACAAAACTGTAGTGGTATCAGCCGATGTAAAAGATGTAGAATAAGGATTGACTCAGAGTGGGTCATACAAGATTGAAAAGTATCCAACAAGGTATTGTTATAATGAGCTCACAAAGTGCTCCTATACTTACAAGATTTGCTATTGCTTTTAGGTAATTGAATGGATACTTCGCTAGGAGAGAAACACCAGGAGTACGCCAAAGTGGTGATGGAGTGGGATATTATGCATACAGTAGAGTTGTAACGTAGTCTAGGAATACGCCTTTTGAGTTTGGATAAAATAAACCTTCATATTTTAAGGATTTGTATCGAGTCTATTGTAATAAGATTATTTTAAGTTACTTTCCTTGTTTTCATACAATAAATTTCTAATTGAAATTTCAAATAACATGTTTAAAGAAATGAGAAATTGTAAATTGTTTTTCGTTAATGGTTAAGCTTTGTGTAGTAACCCAAAATTCAAACTCGGTGAATCGGGTTGAGTTTGGGACGTTACATGTACCGATAGTTTTATCAGTAGAAGGTGCAAGGGAATCCAAAACTTGTTTACTAACTTACTTGTATCAATAAAATTCTGGAGGTATGCTTCAAGTGCTCTTTGATTTACTTCTACCAATAGAACTTCCTTCAAGTATCAATACAACTTCCCAAACTTTTATAAATTAGTTACAAATATTTTGGATTGACTTAAAAAATTGAGATAAATTAAAACACATTTAAAACATATTTTGAGTACTTTTAGAAGTCTTTGAAATGCTTTGAGAATGTTTGAAAAAATTCAATAATTATTTTCACCAAATAACTTAGGAAATATAAATAAAATTTATCTTAAATGTTGTTATTTCAAAAGCTTGGGACATCAAAGCTAACAATTTCCCCCTTTTTTTATATAAAAAAATTTTAAGAGAATTTTGCATAATTATTTAAACATTTTCAAAACACAACTCCCCCTTAATAAATTATTCCTTAAAAAATTAAGCACAAACACTCGTTGAAGTACAACAAAAGATAAGACAAATAAGCATACAAGAGCTGAATCCCTTTTTTTGGTGTTTCGGGTACACATCTTGTTTTGTTTGATGCTAAAACAGTCCCCGAGCACTCTAAAGCCTATAATCAAGATACTCAACATCAATTTAGTGGATTTACAAGTGAATTGACAACCAAGAACGAACAGAAACCCAACTTACCACCAAGATAACCCTCCCTTTAACTATTGTTAAGACGAGAACACCGAATTCACCAATCCGAGCCTCTCCCTACGCCTAAATCGCAGAGAAGAAGCATTACCACCTCAGTTGCTAAGATATTCATGTTAGAAACGAAGAGAAACACTTATCGAAACTAAGCGAGCACTAACCGCGTGCGAAAACGAAGGAAAATAAATGGATTAGGGAAAAATCAAGAAGAAGAAAAAGAAGAGAAGGATGGAAAAACTCAGAGAATTTCGGCAAGAGGAGAGGGAGAAGAATAGACTACAGAATTTTTTTTGGACAAAAGAGTCAAAATTCGGTTATGGGGAAAAAAATCCCGATAGCCCCCAAAATCCCTTAATCTTCTCCCCCTAATTCCCACTACACATCCACTACTTAGAATCCCCTTATTACACAACTCTATCTCGAAATCTGAGCAAAAAAAATAATACCCTTGCCTGCATAGGGATTCGAACACAAGACCTTCACCACAATAACACACCATTTAATCACCAGACCAGCAAGTCCATTCTAGTGTAATTTACCGAACAGATAATAAAAGCCTATTGAACAAGAGTAAGGCCTAATTCCTTCAAAATACCAAAATTTGCCCAAGCGAAGGCTTGAACTTGGGACCTCCCAAACATTCCCAGAACATATAACCACTAAAGCTGACAGATATTTGTGTCATATTTTCGCAATAACGAAATTTGAAATTTTGGGGCATTACAACTCTACCCACCTAAAAGAAAATTTCATCCTCGAAATTTTACCTAATCAGAACAGATGAGGATATTGCTGACGCATCGCAACCTCAGGCTCCCACATGGCCTCTTCAGTGCTATGATTATGCCACAAAACCTTCACTAAGGGAATAGACTTTTTTGAAGGACCTTTACATCACGCTCCAAAATCTAAACCGACTCCTCCTCAAAGGTCATGTCTGGCCTAACCTCAATCTCCTCAACAGAAACATGCGTGGGATCAGAGCGGTAGCACCTCAAATTGAGACGTGAAAAACATCTTGAATGCGGTCCAAATTTGGAGGTAACTCCAACTTATAAGCGATAGGTCCCACATGTTTCAGAATGCGGTAAGGTCCAATAAACCGAGGGATCAACTTGCCCTTGCGATACATTTTTGCCTATCACAGGGTTTCCATGGCGAGACCCTGAGAAAAAAATATGTCTCCCACAGGATACTCGATCTCATGCCTCTTCAAATTCGCATACGATTTTTGCCTATCAAAAGCCGCTTTCAAACGATCCTGAATCAATCTAACCTTATCCTCTGTCTCAGGACCAACTCAGGACCCAGAACACGTCGCTCGCCCAACTCAGTCCAACATAAAATAGTGCGACACTTACAATCGTATGGTGCCTCATAAGGTGCCATCTAGATGCTAGACTGAAAGCTATTATTGTAGGAAAACTCCGCTAACAGCAAGTACTCCTCCCAACCCCCTCGGAAATCAATAACACAGCTCTTCAACATGTCCTCTAGTATCTGAATCACCCTCTCTGATTGACCATCTGTCTGAGGATGGAAAGCAGTACTGAAGTCTAATCTTGAACCTAGAGCCTCATGAAGCTTCTTCCAGAACCAAGACGTGAAACGAGGATCCCGATCGGAAATGATCGAGACAGGTACCCCATGCAGTCTCACTATTTCTGATATGTAGAGATTAGCTAATTTCTGAAGAGAAAAGTCTGTCCTTACCGGGATGAAGTGAGCAGACTTGGTCAATCGGTCCACGATGACCCAGACAGAATCCTTCTTAGTGGGTGTTAGAGGTAACCCACTAACAAAGTCCATCGTTACTCGTTCCCATTTCATAACGGTATATTAACCGGCTGTAGCAAACCCAAAGGTAACTGATGCTCAGCCTTAACCTGCTAAGAAGTCAAACAGCAAGTAACGAAGTTGGTAACCTCACGCTTCAACCCTGGCCACCAGTACAATTCTCGAAGATCTTGGTACATTTTGTTCCCGCTGGGTTGCAAAGTATAGGGACTACCATGTGCCTCTCTCAGAATCGATTGCCTTAAATTCTCATCATTCGATACACAAATCCGATCGTGGAAACAAAGTGCCCCATAACTATTTATCCCAAAATCAGTAGTGTCACTATTCTCAGCCTAACGAAAACACAACCTAAGAGACTTATCCCCCAACTGTTTACCTCGAATTTGTTTAATCCATGTCAGTTTGACCTTAAGTTCTGTCAACAGACTCCATCGTCGAAAAGGCTAAGTCGAGCAAACATCGCTCTCAGATCGATCATATCCCTACGTCTCAACTCATCAGCCACCATATTGGCCTTGTGGGATGCTACTCAATGGTACAATCATAATCCTTAAGCAGTTCAACCCATCTACGCTGCCTAAGATTTAACTCCTTCTGAGTGAGGAGATACTTGAGGCTCTTATGATTAGTGTAAATAATACACTTCTCACCGTACAGATAATGCCTTCAGATTTTCAATGCAAAGACTACGGCAACCAACTCCAAATTGTGTGTCGGATAGCTCACCTCGTGTGTCTTAAGCTAACGAGACGCATATACAACCACTTTACCATCCTGCATCAACACACATCCCAAACCGACATATGATGCATCACTATCAACCGTGAACTCCTTTCCAGGTTCAGGCTATACCAAAACAGGAGCCTCAGTCAGTACAGTCTTAAGCTTCTCAAAGCTCTCTTGTTGCGTATTAGTCCAGTCAAACGATACACCTTTATGTAACAGCTTAGTCAAGGGTGTTGCAGCCAGTGAAAATCCTTCCACAAACCATCGGTAATAACCTGCCAGCCCCAAAAACCTACGGATCTCAGACACATTCTTAGGTTACTTCCAGTCCAATACAGCTTCAATTTTTCGAGGATCGACTCGAATCCCCTCAGCAGACACCACATGACCTAGACATGTTACTTCACGTAACCAGAACTCGCACTTGCTGAACTTAGCATAAAACTGCTTTTCCCTCAAAATCTGAAGAACAATCCTATAGTGCTCGTCATACTCATCCTCATTCCCCGAATAAACTAATATGTCATCGATAACACCACTACAAACCGATCCAGGTAGGGCTGAAACACTTGGTTCATTAGATCCATGAAAGCTGTCGATGATTAGTCAGTCTAAATGGCATCACTAGGAACTCGTAGTGACCATAACGAGTCTTAAATGTCATCTTATGCACATCAGCCTCCTTAACCCTCAACTGCTGATACCCAGAACGCAAGTCAATTTTGAAGAACACAGACGCCCCTCGAAACTGGTCAAACAAATCATCAATCCTCGGAAGTGGATACTTGTTCTTAATAGTGAACTTATTTAGTTGTCGGTAGTCGATACACATCCTCATGGATCCATCCTTTTTCTTAACAAATAGTACTGGTGCTTCCCACGGGGACACATTAGGGTGAATGAATCCATAATCCAATAACTCCTGAATTTGAGCCTTGAGCCCCGTAAGCTCCTTCGGTGCCATTCGATAGGGAGTGATAGACACCGAAGCTGTACTAGGGAGACTCTCAATCCCAAAATCCACTTCCCGATTCGAAGGTAAACCTGATAGCTCCTCATGAAAGACATCCGGAAAATCCCTCACAGTTCTGATGTCCTTAATAGTAGAGTCCCCAGAAGCGGAAACACTTACGTAGGCCAAATACGTCTGACATCCCTTGCGAACCAGTTTCTTAGCTACCAGTACAGAGAAGTCACGCTCCCTCTCTAGAGCTATCAAAACTCTCAAACTATCCCTGAGTCCATCCTCGAAGTGGACACAACACTCATATTCAGTCGCCACCATGCCTCACGCATAGCGGCTCAATCTCAGAAACTCGGCCTCATACTCAGCCACTGAACGATCCCCTTGCGTGAGATTCAGAAACTCACGTCTTCTAGCATTAATGTAGGATCTAATTCATTCAAAATACCAAAATTTTCCCAAGCGAAGGCTTGAATTTGGGAACTCCTAAACACTCCCAGAACACAAAACCACTAAAGCTGACCAATATTTGTGTCATATTTTCACAATAATGAAATTAGAAATTTTGGGGCGTTACATGATACATATCTCACCCGAAACATATTACCTCAATAGCGAATGGTTGAAGGATGTCATAGTGTCTTTCAATCATGATCTTATTATCTGATTCATGATGTCATAGCATCTTTCAACTATGGTCTTACTCATTAGAATCCTGATGACATAACGTCTTTCAGTTATGGTCTTACTCGTTAAAATCGTGATTCCATAACGTCATTCAGCTATGGTCTTACTCATTTCTGGTATGGTCCATAGTTTCTTTCAACTATGGTCTTATTCAGTTCCGATATAGTGCCATAGGGTCTTTCAACTATGGCATTATCTGTTTCATTCAAGCCAGCAAATTTGATTCATATATATACACAAATAGACAATAATTCATCAAAACAATAATTAATTGAAATACCAAGTTACGAACTTACAAGACTAATTTGCAGTAACGGTTTTAAGTATCTCAATCAGTGATCGACGTCGTATCAATTTATTATTTCCATTTTCAATTGCACACATCAATACAATCTAACATTATGCAATTAGGTTTATATAATACATTTAAAAATGTACTAAAATTAAACTGAACGAACCTACCTGACCAAACTGTTGCAACGACAAAGTAAGGACTATTCTACAATTTTCTCTTCCTCGATTTTCCATTCTTTCTTGATCTAAAATAATAATTTATTTCACTAATTCCACAGCAAAATTAACTCATTTTATGCAATTTAGTCTTTTTAGACATTTTCACAAAATTGCCATTAACATTTTACTTTTATTCAATTTAATCTTTAAGCTCAAAACTTGCAATTTAACCAATTTTCATTAAAACCAAATTCAGCCGAATGGTATTGGGTCTCATTACAGCCCATAATTTCATTTATTTCACCTCAAGTCCTTACATTTTTATCAATTTAACATTTTAGTCCTTTAACATTAAAATTAACAAAAACTACTTTACAAAATAGTCTTATCTAACAACCGAACTTAATAATCCATCATAAAACTTCAAGAATATACACAACATATCAATGGCATAACCCACAACATTTAACAGTTTTACAAATTAGTCACTGAATTATCTAATATGAGCTCAAAAGCATAAAAAATTTGAAAATGGGCAAGATTTACTTACCCAAATGAAGAACTCAACTTGGCCAAAGCTCCTTCTATGGCTTTCTAAAGGTTTCAGTCTTTGAAAGAAAGAAATTGAAGAAGATGAAGTTATTTTACCTTTTAATTTATTTTTTTTTACTTTTTTGTTAATTTAGTAATATACTCTTCATCGTAACATTTAAATTTCATCTTTTCTTTGACATTACCGTCCACTACAAGCACAAGGGTCTAATTTCCCTTTAGAACCCCCTTATTAAATCTTTTAAATTAATAGCGATTGACTTTTATAGTTTTTACAATTTAGTTTATTTTTTTAATTATTAATTAATTAGGATCTAAATGTAATTTATCAAAATCTGGAGAATTCCATGTCAATCCTATCATTAGGTCATTTAAGGATGGTCCAATTACACCATTGTTCCTTCAATTATATTAAATTCCAATTAAACAAACTTTATTTCAATTTAGTCTTAAACTAATTAGGACTTAATGAATAAATAACCCAAAAGTTAGTGGAATAATTGACATCCACCACCGCTTGGACTTTTTTACCATGGTTTAATCACCATTTTGGTCCCTTTAGTAATTAAATCTATAGCAATTCACTTTTGTCTCCTTTACAATTTAGTCTTTTTACCAAAATTAAGTAATAAATCATTAGAATTACCGGACCAAACTTCAATTAACATATATTACGACCCTATAAATATTTAATAAAAATATTTACGGCCTTAAACAACGAAAACGAGGTCCTAATACCTCATATTCATAACCCACTCAACTTTTGTGACGAACCACTTATACTAACTTTTAATTCAATAACAAAAATTCATCAAATCAAAATTCAAATATAAAATTATTATAAACTCACATAATTTAAATACTAGTTATACGAACTTAGTCGTCAGATTTGTGGTCTCAAAATCACTATTTTCGATAGCACTGAAAAACGGGATGTTCACTCTTCATTTCTAGATATCAATTACTAATGAATGAAATAAGGCATGAAAAGTACAATGGTATAAAAATGGATATCAAAAGCTCATCAAAGCTACAATGATACCAATTATGAAGAGCATAAGAAGAAATAATACAAGACATACTTCATTGAATGAGAAAAACATATGACCTAATAAGGTTCATTTCATTAAACAAGTAAACTAATCATCACATATTATCATCATGCTTAAATTACAATTCTATAAAGCATGAGGCATGGCAATGGCATCCAATCAATAATAAAGCAAGGAGAGAAAACGATGGATACCAATGTGAATGTGATGTGAGGGAGGTGATCATGACATATTAGCACAAAAAATCAAATAAAAGCACAGAATATGTCATGACAAAGGTATTTACAGATACAGCATGTTAATGCAAGAAACCAATGCAAAGAGTTCTAAATCCTAATTCTCAAGTTTAATCTAATCCTAAGTCTAGTCCTAAAACTTTATAATTTGTAAAACGGCCATCAAAGTTTCAAAACAAGATAAAAGCATTTTTTTTTTATCATTTTGAACATTTTCAACAAATCTTAGTAGATAAAGAAAAGTTGTTCAAATGATCTTATGGCCTTAATTTCAAAAACTAAAAGTATCTTTAAGCCTTACATTTTCATGAAAAGTAAAATTATTTTAATAAACATCAATGAGGTAAAAGTATTTTTATTTCAATTTTATTGAAAATTTCAAGCTACAATCCTCTCTCTAAATATATGCATAAGTATGACCATACACCCTATATGCTCCTACGAACAAAAAAAAGTGCATTATGAACATGTCAAAATTCTATACACATACCTATACAAAGTATTCTAACATGTTTATAATTTTAAAATATGTACAAATAATGAATAATAATAATAATAATAATACAAACATGCTTGAATCAAGGAATCATTAGGTGACTTCTTTTGTGAGCAAAAAAACTTAAACCAAAGTACTAAGTGATATAAAATTTCAAATAAGTACATGCTTGCATACAAATGTACCTATATACAATTACACTATAATGTATAACATCTACATGGATCAAACAAAACTTAACTTTAAAACTTTAAAACTCATTTTTCTTTGAAAATGGCCATTAAATAAGTCAAAACTTGAAAAACACAATTTTGACCGACTTAAAATTTTCCAACAACTTTCAAATAATGAAACAAACTTGCTCAAGTGAAAAAAAAGACCCAATTAACAAGGAAATCTGAAAATTAAATCTTGAAATCTTATTTCCATGAATTTAGACTCAAAATGGACAATTATGCTAAATATAATTTCAAAGCTCTTTAAATAGTTTAGTAAAGTTTCCAACCTATTTAAAGTGTGTCTAAATGGTTTCTATGTCCATAAATCATTAAAATAAAAATTTGACTATTTAAACTCAAAGAGTCCTATAAAATTGCATTTAGAAAAATAAAACATAATTTTTGCAAGTTTATCAAATTTCTTTGTCTAATAAAGCTGAAAACTAATTTATAAAAATGTTTAAACCATTTTATGAAAAATCACTTGCTCAAACAAATTATAAAATTCATTTTGCAAAAGTGATTTTTCAATAACAAAATTATTAAGCTTTGCATGTTCCTCCTAGGATGGACACATGAATATGATATGTTCTAACTAACATGCATCCTAATAACATCTTCAAGCTTGATCATATTAAAATCAACATATTAGCCACAAAAATCATGCTTAGGAACAACAAATCGATAGACAACCAATTAACATATACAACTAAGTTCAAACTTACAGGTTACCCATCTTCTTTATGTGTCTAGAGCATCCAAATGTTGTGTTTTGCTCCTCAATGCTCCAACAAACCTACAAGAGACACTCACTTGCATTTTGGTACCCAAATTGTTTTGGGTCCTTAAACATTAGTCACAAGGTCTCTTGTTCCCTTAGGAACCCATACTCGTATAATTTTATATTGAGTCTTTTTATTTGGTGGACTAGTATTTAATGTATGAACATGGAAATGGAAATGTTCACACTTTGTCATTTTTTATGAGTTTCTTAAAATAATTTTTTTCTTTCATCAAGCTTTCAAGTTTTAATTACAAATCAATATTTTATTTTTAAAGAGTAGCACATTTAATTTTGAAAGCCTTTAAATCATTTTTCAAAATTTCATTTTCACTTTCAAAATCATGTTTTATTTTTAAAAGAAAGTCATTTTCTACTTTAAGCTTGGAAATCATCTTCTTAGATTTGGAATTCATTGTCTCAAATTTCAAAGTGATCTGCCATGATTTACACTAATAATTATACCCATTTTCACATGATTTTAGCTTGTTTAATAGCAAAATCAAGTCATTTTAGTAATAATTTATGTTTTTACATTTGAAGTAGTTAATTTATGCTTTTTAGTATTTTTATAGTATTTTGATATCTAATAAGGTTATGTGGTTATGTAGTATGAATCGGGAGCTAAAGATGCAACTCGGGCTGAAACTACTATTAATGTCACGGCCATAAAGTATGGAAGTAGAGATATCAAAAACGAACTAAAAAAATAACCTCGGGAATGAAACCGGAGTGCATGTCGCGACATTGTGCTACAAAATTCATGACATTAAAGACAATGCAAGGAAGGGTCACAAACAGAGTCGACGTCGCCATGAGCAAGGTGCTCTACGTCGCGATTTCATGATAATTTTACAAGTGCGTCAACTACATTTTCAAGGGCAGTTCAGGGTCCTTTTTTGAGTTAAATCTTACTTTTTGTAATACGTTAAGGGCATTTTATTCCTTCAATGTTAGCCTATACAAGTGACATTATAACAAGAATTAGAGAACTTTTTCAAACCTGTACACAGACTTCAGTTTTCAATTTTCTTTAGTTAGGTTTTTACTTTCATGTTTTCTTAATCGAAATATTTCTATTCTAAAATTGAGACATTGCGAACGGAGATTGTTTCGGACATGTGTTGTTACATTGATTAACCTATGAGCATTCTTTTTCTTATTCTTTTTATTTATATCTCTTTCATTAATTTTGTTAATTGAATGTTTGTATAAATATTAGAGTAAACTTGCACTTTTAAAAGTATCTCGCATGAATCGATTGCTTAATTGATTAATTGATTATGTAAATGGGTATCTAAAATTGGGTATTTATTCAAGTTTTCTAAATAACTTAGTATACTAGGATTGATGATCCTAGTAGAATATCTATACAAGTGAAACCAAAAGGATATCCTGTTAGGTAAGCCTTTAGTAAACTTGTGCTGAACGATGAGATCGAAAGGGTATCCATATGCCTAAGCAAGACCTAAAAGGTATCTTAGGTGGTAATTCCTAGAGAGGATGATACCAAGAGGGTATTCTTAGTTAAGGGTGGTAAATAATTTAGTTAAGGGTAATATTTGGCTTAGTTGATAGTTAGCAATTCAATCAATTCTAGGATAAGTAGCTCGCATCTTTGAAACTAGGAATAGGAAGCTCTAGTAGTTTAACTTAGGTTTAGTTTAATTTAATTAGTTTGGTTGTCATCTTAATTTAGAATTTTCACTATTAATTCATGACTTGACCAGACTAGTAATTGTTTAAAAATAATTGATTTATTAATAGCTTTCACCAATCTAGCAATCCCTTGGGTACAATCCTCGGAATATTTCCCAAGTGTTTTGTTGTAGATTTAACTATGTTACAATTTAACTTGTACATTTGCAGATATCGTACTTACTTCTTTATTCAATTGCATATTTCTAAGCCCTAGTGTATGCACGTTGGGGTGTCGTCACAAAGCTAACTCATAAAAAGCAACTTGCAACACATTAAATGTATAAGAATTAAAATCATGAGTTAGAAGATATCTCTTGCTCTTTAAGAGCCATGAAGCAAAGGCTTCAAAGCCCTCATCATTGGAGTCACCATCATTGGAAGTGTCATTTGGTGGATTTGGAGCCCTAAGTGTAGTATTTTCGTTTATGTACACTTGTAATTTTTTTCAAACTAATTGATTAATAAAATTATTCATCAATTACATCAATATCCTTTGTATAATGTCCTCATGTGGTTTTTTCATGTAAATCAAAATATAGGCAAATATTAGCACACTAGTTGTCTAAAGTTTAACTAATACTAAGCGATATTACGTGGTCAAATCATAATAGGAAAAGATAGCTTATATTAGTAGAAGAACCTAAACATGTCCAGGATCTAATAAGATGTAACAGGTCATTTTTGATGGTGTCAAAAACAATGGTTTTAGGACCACAATTCCAAAAAGTGTTTAAATATTTTAATATTTATTTAGATTCTATGGGGTTATATTAGAGTCTTGTTAAAGTTTCATTAAGAAATTTTGAAGTTTAATTGGTTAATTAGGTAAAAAGAACTAAAGAGAAAAGATGCAAAAAATGGTTTCTATTAATTAAATGGATTAAATAACCTTAAAATCAAAACATCATTCTTTCATTTGGAAACCGAAAGCACCATTAGAAGGAGCTTGGAGCATCCGGCCATACTTGCATCTTGTGCATGGTAGGTTTTCAAGTCTCGTTTTTAGTAATTTTTTTTTTGAGCTCTTTTTGCTTAAACTACTTAGTCTGAGGGTTAATTTCTAGAACTGTTAAAGGTTGAGGGATATGCTATGAATGAAATTGATGAATTTGTAAAGTTAATTGATAGATAATTAAGATTAGTTGTTAAATGAACATGTTCTGTTAATGATTTTTAGTGAATTTAAGGTTTAAGGATTTATTTGTTAAAGTGTAAATTTCCATGTATATATTGTGAATTAAGGAAAATGTGGGTTAATATAATTCTAAGGGAAACATTTAATATGTGTTTCAATTAAAATGGTGAATTTGCAAGTTAAGAGTTTGGGGACTAAATTGTATGAAGTTAAATTTGTAAATTGGTGATGGAGGAGTTTAATTACATAAAACTACTTGTTTGATTTTGGAATTATAATAATTGAATTAAATTATTATTTAAATCAAGAAAAGGATCAACCAGATTTAAATCGGGGAAAGCTGAAAGTCTTGGATTAGCTTTCACCTTAGTTGTAACAATCGTGGTGATTAAGGTAAGTTCGTATAGAGATTAAATTTGTCATTTGATGTTTTGGATAAGTTACTATGTATAATTAAGTGAATTATAATCTTGATTTGATAATTGATATTATGGATATTATTGTAAGGTTAGTTAACTTAAAGTTGTAATTTATAAATGTGAAATTCATGATGATATACTGAAATGTTATTATGTGATTGAAATAAAGGATTTAAGATGTGAAAGTCTCGTTTGAACCTTGTGAATACTTAGGATAGGAAAGACATGTCATTAGGGATTATATGGTTTCGGGTGCTGGTCCTAAATGTCCTACTGATGGCTGAGGTCCGACATCTATTGCGGATCCTCCATAGCTCGTGCGAGCAGCACCGTGTAGCTAGCATTCCAACCCACAGCTTGTGTGAGCACTAATGGAAATGAAAGGTTTCGATTACATGAAAAGGCAGACAATGTGTGAGCATTCCCGAGTATCCAATGTTTTTCTATATGGTTCAATAGGGAAGAAAAGGTTAATGGAAAGGCATGTATGAACTTATTGTTGTCAAATTTTAAATGAAAAGGAAAGATGAGTACATATATATACGAAATGTAATGGATGAGAAATTATCATTTGATGGATGAAATGTGAATGTAATTCATTTCCTAGTATAAGTTATGTTTCATAGATGATCCATTCCATGTTATCTACTAACCATGTGGATTGTGATAGGTAAGAAAATGTAATGTCTAAATCATTTAATGAGCATGGTTAAATGGTATTTCAATTGATGTTCGGTAAGGTCAATTTTAAAATATACGAGCTTACTAAGCACTAGTTGCTTACGTCTTTGTTTTTCCTCTATTTTGTAGATCATCAGAAGGTTGACCGGTTGGAACCTTATTGGAGTCTTATCACTCTATCCAGCAATCACTTTGGTAGTTTTTGGTTATTTTAGCTATGGTTATAAATGACATGTATAGGACTTTTCATAATGGCAGTTTTTGAACATGTTAATGATTAACTTGGTATGAATATGCCTTTTGTGTATATATTTTGTTTGTTTGGACTTCTATTGCTTTGGCAAGTTTATGTCCTTTGGTCACTTTTAAGTACTTTGTAATATATGGCTTGAGTTATGTTTATATATAGTTGATATGGTTGATTGGTGTATGGATGTGGCAATGTATGTTTAGGGTATTTTATGATTTGAATTGGTATGATTTGAGGTGCCTTTGAATGGCATATTGGTTAGAAATTTTTTGTTGTTTGATTTGGTATATTTTAGGATGTTTGAAGAGTGTTTTGTTCATTTGACTACTTGTGCAAATGGTGTAACTCTTTGGACAATGTTAGGTATTGAAATGGCTTGTTTTAAGGGATAAACGTGGAGCACACAGCCTAGGACACGAGGCTATCGTGCAGGTTGGTCCACTCAGACACAAAGAGTTACATAGCCTGACAATACGAGTGTGTGACCCCAAGCCACATGGTTACCGAGAGTTACACGGTCTGCGCACACAGGCGTGTGGAGTAGTTACACAGGCATGTACATAGCCACACAGCCATGTCTAGAGTTACACAGTCTAAGCTAAGTCAAACAGCTGTGTGACCCTATTTTCACAAATTTTCATATTTTTCTCAAAACTTTCTAATTTATTCAAATCAATACTCGATTACTTTTAAACTGTTTTTAGGACCTTGATAGCTTGATTTAAGGCCCAAATGTATATGTTTGCTATGATTGGAATTTATAATTAAATTGAATTAATTGTTCTATTTTGAATTTAAAATTTTTGTTTTGTACAGTAACATTCTGTAACCCTAATCCAGCGACGTAGAAGGGTTAGAGTTGTTACATTTAGTGCAATCAGAGCTACGATTTAGTCGGTTCTCAGACTAAACGTAACTGGTATAGAATATAAAATATGTGCCATTTTATAACCTGTAATAGTGTGATATCTCCTGACTTAAATTGAATTATGTTTCTATATAGATAAAAGATGTCATCCAACGTAGCTGATTCCAATGAGGTCGAAACTAATTTGTAACCTCCATTCAAGGAGCAACTAGTACTGGGCCCGTATCTTAGGATCGGGGAGTGAGACAAAAGAACCCTTCTTCCATATGATGTCTAAATGGTTTTCTAAGTTGGTTCAAACAAACGCAATGGCTCAACGACCTCCACCTCCTCCTGTACCCCAACTAGTCCCCTCTATTCCTCAAGTTTTTGAACAGGTACATGTGAATAGACCTCCGATTGAAAAAACTCGTAAATATGGGGCAAAAGAGTTTCATGGTACCGTAGAAGATGATCCAGAAAAAGTTGAGTTCTGGATAGAGAATATTATTTAAGTTTTTGATGAATTGTCCTGTTCTCCTGCTGATAGTTTGAGATGTACGATATCGTTGCTAAAAGACTTAGTGTATCAGTGGTGGAATACTTTAATACCGGTTGTACCAAAAATCGTTTGAATTGGGTTTTCTTTCAAACTGAATTTAAAAAAAAATACATCAGTCTAAGGTATCTTGATAAGAAAAGGAAAGAGTTCTTAGAACTGAAGCAAGGTCGTAAATCTGTAGCAGAATAGGAAAGAGAATTCGTGCAACTTAACAAATATGCTCGGAAATGTAAACCAATGGAAGTTTTTATGTGTACTTGGTTTAAAGATGTTTAAATGAAGACATCAAATTGTTGGTGGGGATACTGGAATTGAAAGAATTTATGGTTTTGGTGGATCGAGCGTATAATGCTGAGAAACTTAGTAAGGCTAAAAGAAAGGTAGATTCTGAGGCTCGTGACACAGGTAAATGATCGATAGAAAAAAATTTTCATCTCCATCAAAGAAATCAAAAGAATTTCATTATCGTATCTTAGCTCCATCCGGACTTTCAAGAAGGAATAAAGGGAAACAGGAAACAAGTTTGAGACTCCAGGCCACCTCTGTAGCGAGTGTAGAGTATTTGTAATAGAAAGCCTGTGTGTCAACAATGCAATAAAAGACATTTGAAATAGTGCATATTGAAAGATGGATCGTTCTTTAAATGCAGTCCATATGATCATTTTCTTTGAGACTGTCTTGAATGATCTGATAGAGAGAAACCTTAAAACACACGATCAAGTAACACGGCTGTGAGAAGGAGGCCATCCAGAAGCAGTGGTAATGTATGAAATAGTCGAAGTGGAATGAAAGATTCTACAGTTAGATCTGAAGCTCGGGCACAAGCTAGGGCTTATGCAATTCGAGCTCGTAAGAAAGCCTTGGCACCAAATGTGATTATTGATACATTTTCTATCTTTGATGTTAATGTTAATGCTTTGATTGACCCAGGGTCAATGCATTCATATATATGCACAACATTAGTATCGGATAAGAAAATTCATGTTGAGTCAACTGAATTTGTGATCAAAGTAACTAATATGTTAGTCCAGTATGTGTTAGTCGATAAAGTTTGTAAGAATTGTCCCCTGAAAATTCAGGATTGTAAATTTCCAGATGACTTGATGCTATTACCATTTGATGAGTTTGATGTGATTCTTGGTATGGATTAGTTAACTTTGCATGATGCTGTTGTGAATTGTAGGCAAAAGCAAAATCTGTTAAAACGTTAGAATGGTGAAATAGTCAGGATTGAATCAAATAGTTGTATCAATACAATAAATTTTATTTCGGCTACGTCAGCTTAGAATTGTGTTCAAAAAGGTTGTGAGGCGTATCTAGCATATATATTAGATATCAGGGCTTCAGAATTGAAATTAGAATTAGTTTCGACTATTTTTGAGTTCTCAGATGTGTTTCCAGAGGAGTTGTCAGGGTTACCATCGGTTCAAGAGGTTGAATTTGTTATTGAGTTAGTACCAGGAGCTTCTCCAATATCGATTACTCTATATAGAATGGCACCCACTAAATTGGAAGAGTTGAAAGCACAGTTACAGAAGTTAACAGATAGAGGGTTTGTTTGGCCTAGTTTTTCTCCTTGGGGTGCACCTGTATTGTTTGTTAAAAAGAAACACTGCTTAATAAAGTCACAATAAAAAACAAATATCCATTATCGCGTATCAATGATTTGTTTAATTTCAAAGATTGATCTCCATTCTGGATACTATCAACTACGAGTTAAAGATTCTGATGTGCCAAAGATTGCTTTCAGTACCAAGTACGGGCATTATGAATTTTTAGTTATGCCATTTGGTTTAACAAATGTACCTGCTGTGTTTATGGATTTGATGAATACAATATTTTGGTCGTATTTAGACAGATTTATGGTTATTTTCATTGATGATATTTTGATTTTTCCTCATGATGAGACTGAACATGCTTAGCATTTAAAGATAGTATTATGTACTTTGCGTGAGAAGCAATTATTTGCAAAATTCAACATATGTGAATTCTAGTTACGAGAAGTCAGATTTCTAAGACATGTAGTATCAGTTGACGGTATTAGAGTGGATCCGAGTAAAATATCTGTTAGTTTGGATTGGAAGCCTCCAAAAAATGTCACTGAGATCAAAAGCTTCCTGGGTGTGGCTGGATATTACCAACGATTTGTAAAAGGGTTTTCGATGACTGCTTCACCCTTAATGAAGCTGCTTCAGAAAGATGTGAAGTTTTGTTGGTCTGATATATGTCAGCAAAGTTTTTATCAGTTGAAAGCACTGTTAACTGAAACTTCTATGTTGATACAGCTCGAATCTGGTAAAGAATTTGTAATTTACAGTGATGCTTCACTTAATGGTTTAGGTTGTGTTTTGATGCAGGAAGGTAAAGTTGTAGACTATGATTCCCGTCAGTTGAAACCACAAGAGAAAAACTATTCGACTCACGATTTAGAGCTAGCTACTATTGTGTTTGCTTTAAATGTTTGGCGACACTATTCATACGGGAAAAAATGCCATGTCTTCACGAATCACAAAAGCCTGAAGTATTTGATGTCCCAAAAAGAATTAAATTTGTGACAGCTTAGATGGTTGGAACTGCTTAAAGATTATGATTTAGTCATTGATTATCACTTGGGTAAAGCTAATATTGTTGCTGATGCTTTGAGCAGAACATCCTTATTTGTTTTGCGAGCTTTGAATACCCAATTGACATTGATTGATGATGGTTCCATTTTAGCTAAATTAAAAGCTAAACTGACATTTTTACAGCAAATTTGTGAAGCTCAGAAAAATGATCCCGATTTGATTATCCAATAAGAACATATTGAAAAGACATCTGATTCAGAATTTCATATTAGTTCTTATGGTAGTTTATATTTTCAAAAAATAATTTGTGTTCTGAGAAATTCTAATATTAAAAAGAAGATTTTACAGGAAGCTCACGGCAGTAGTTATTCGATACACCCTAGTAGTAACAAAATGTACATTGATTTGAAACAAATGTATTGGTGGCCAGGTATGAAACATGAGATTCCAAAATTTGTATCTAAATGCTTGATTTTCCAGCAAGTCAAAGTCTAGCATCAAGTACCTTCTAGACTGCTATAGCCTGTTATGATTCCAGATAAGAAATAGGAACGGGTTACTTTGGATTTCGTATCAGGGTTACCTTTGTCTCTGCAGAAAAAAGATGCTATTTGGGTTATTGCTGATCATTTGACTAATTCTGCACATTTCATCCCATTACGTATGGATTATTCATTTTAAAAGTTTGCAGAATTATACGTTTCTGAGATTGTTAGATTGCATGGTGTTCTAGTGTCTATTATTTCTGATAGAGATCCACCGTTTACTTCCAGATTTTGGAGTAAATTGCACAAAGCTATAGGTACTCGACTACATTTTAGTATTACATTCCAACCACAAACCGACGGTAAATCTAAGCAAGTGATATAGATACTCAAGGATATGCTCCGTTGTTGCATTTTAGAGTTTGAGGGTAGCTAGGAGAAATTTCTTCTATTAGTTGAATTTGCATATAACAACAGTTACCAACCAATTATTAAAATGGCAACATACGAAGCCTTGTATGGTCAAAAATTTAGAACTCCTTTACACTGGAAAAAATTATGTGAGAGAAAGCTTTTCGGTGTTGATTTGATCCGAGAAACTGAAGAAAAAGTCAAAGTAATTCGTCATAGTTTGAAAGCTGCTTCTAATCATCAGAAATCATATGCAGATTTGAAAATAATAGATATTGAATTTCAAATTGGCGACAGAGTGTTCTTAAAAGTATCGCCTTGGAGAAAAGTTCTCTGTTTTGGCTGAAATGGGAAGCTTATTCCACGATTTATCGGGACATATAAGATCATCGAAAGAATTGGTTCAGTAGCTTATCATCTAGCTTTATCATCTGAGTTGGAAAGAATTCACAATGTATTTCATGTTTTGTAGTTACAATGGTACCAATCTGATCCTTCGCGCATAATATCATCTACCGAGATAGAAATTCAACCTGATATGTCGTATAGTGAGGAACCGGTTGGAATTCTAGCTTGGGAAGTTAAACAATTGGGAAATAAAAGCATAGCCTTAATTAAAGTTTTCTGGAACCGCCATGGGATCAAGAAAGCAACCTGGGAACCAGAAGAAGCTATGAAAGTGCAATACCCAAACCTATTTTCTGGTAAGATTTTTGGGGACGAAAATTCCTTTAGGGGGAGAGTTGTAACAGCCCATTTTTGGTGGTGTCAAGAACATTGGTTTTGGGACCATGATTTCGACAAGTGAGTAAATATTTTAATTTTTATTTAGAGTATATAGGGTTATATTAGAGTCTTATTAAAGTTTCGTTAAGAAATTTTGAAGTTTAATTGGTTAATTAGGTAAAAAGGACTAAACTAAAAAGATGCAAAAGATGGTTTCTATTAATTAGATGGATTAAATAACCTTAGAATCTAAACTAATGGATTTAGATGGTAGTTATACCGAACTTAAAGCTAGTGGATGTTTATGGATAGGTTTTATAGTGGTTTAAATTATTTTTAAACGTCAAATTAGTAAATTAGTAAATAAAAGAACAAGATAAACTAAAACAAAACATCATATTCCTCATTCTTTCATTTGGAAACCAAAAACACCATTAGAAGGAGCTTGGAGCATGCGTGCATACTTGCATCTTCTGCATGGTAGGTTTTCAAGTCTCGTTTTTAGTAATTTTTATGTTTTTTGAGCTCATTTTAGCTTAAACTACTTAGTTTGAGGGTTAATTTCTAAAACTGTTAAAGTTTGAGGGATATGCTATGAATGAAATTGATAAATTTGTGAAGTTAATTGATAGATAATTAAAATTACTTGTTAACCGAACTTGTTTTGTTAAATGATTTTAGTGAATTTAAGGTTTAAGGATTTATTTGTTAAAGTGTAAATTTCTATGTATATTTTTGAATTGAGGAAAATGTGGGTTAATATAATTCTGGGGGAAAACAGTTAATATTTGTTTCAATTAAAAATGGTGAATTTGCAAGTTAAGATTTTGGGGACTAAATTGCATGAAGTTAAATTTGTAAATTGATGATGGAAGTGTTTAGTTGCATAAAACTACTTGTTGAATGTTGGAATTATAATAATTGAGTTAAATTATTATTTGGATCAAGAAAAGAATCAACCAGATTTAAATCGAGGAAAGGCGAAAGTCTCAGATTAGTTTTTAGCTTAGCTACAACAATCGTGGTGATTGAGGTAAGTTCGTATAGAGATTACTATGTATAATTAAGTGCATTATAATCTTGATTTGATAATTGATATTGTGGATATTTTTGTAAGGTTAGTTGACTTAAAGTTGTAATTTATAAATGTGAAATTCATGATGATAAACAGAAATGTTATAATGCGATTGAAATAAAGAATTTGAGAAGTAAATCTCTCGTTTGAACCTGTTGAACACTTAGGATACGAATGACATGTCTTTAGGAATTATATGGTTTCGAGTGCTGGTCTTGAATGTCGTACCAATGGCTGAGGTCATGCGTTTGTTGCAGATTCTCCACAACTCGTGTGAGAAGCATCGTGTAGCTAACATTCCGACCCACAGCTCGTGTGAGCAGGCCCATTTCACAACTCGTGTGAGCACTAATGGAAAGGAAAGGTTTAGGTTACATGAAATGGCATACTATGTGTGAGCATTCCTAAGTATCCAATGTTTTTCTATATGGTTCAACGGAGAAGAAAAGGTTAATGGAAAGGCATGTATAAAACTTATTATTGTCAAAGTTTAAATGAAAAGGGAAGATGAGTATATATATATATGAAATGTAATGGATGAGAAATTATCATGTGATGGATGAAATGTGAATGGAATTCATTTACTAGTATAAATTATGTTTCATAGATGATCCATTCTATGTTATCTACTAACCATGTGGATAGTGAGGGATTGGAAAATGTAATGTCTAAATGATTTAATGAGCATGGTTAAATGGTATTTCAATTGATGTTTAGTAAGTTCAAGTTTAAATTATACAAGCTTACTAAGCACTAGTTGCTTACATCTTTTTTTTTCCTCTGTTTTGTAGATCATCGGAAGCTTGATCGGTTGGAACCTTATTAGAGTCTTATCACTCTATCCAGCAATCACTTTGGTAGTTTTTTGTTATTTTAGCTATGGTTATCAATCTATTTTGTGACCCCAAGCCACACGGTGAAAGAGAGCTACGTGGTCTACGCACACGGAGCTGTGGAGTAGTCAAACAAACGTGTCGATAGCCAAACGGCCATGTCTGGAGCCACACTATCTGAGCTAAGTAACACAGCTGTGTGACCCCTGTTTTCACAAATTTTCATGTTTTTTCTCAAAATTTTCTAATTTATTCAAACTGATCCCTGATTACTTTTAGATCGTTTTTAGGACCCCGATAGCTTGATTTAAGGCCTAAATGTGTATGTTTTCTATGATTGAAATTTATAATTAAATTGAATTAATTGTTCTCTTTTGAATTTAAAGGTTTTGTTATATAGTAACATTCTGTAACCCTAATCCAACGACGGAGATAGGTTAGGGGTGTTACATAAGAAATGAACAAACTGACTAAAAGACTAATATGTCATCTATTAGGTCCAATTAGGGATAATTTTTTGTCTTGGGCATCGAAGCAAATGACCCCCAAAAGATATAGATATTGATGTGACTAATTAGACTGACAGTACATCAAACTAAACCCAAGTAAAATAGATCTTAAATCCGTTTATGGATTTATTCACTTGTGACATTCATAGTGTGGCATACCTTAATCCCGAGTGGATGACGAACTATGTATATGTGACTCGTATATTTTGATATAAGTAAAAGTTTGAGCTTGAATAGATAAGGAACCGAAAGTTGGCATGTTGGGTATATGACTTCTACAATATGTATCATTATTCAAAATAGTGGAATTAATATCCCAAGACATAGGTATATTACACCCTCTCATTGGTATTACATGATAGATGAAAAGTAAATGTGACTACGAGTTGTTTATCTTTGTGATGAATGACTTAATTACTATATAATAGTATTTAACTTTTCATGAAGGAACATGTAATGGTTATCATAAGAAAAAATATGATCATGTTGGGAGAGCGGATTTATCCCAAAGAGATTAAGGATATCCTATGAAGGTAACACACTTATGACAAGGTCATTGTACGAGCACTGATCGTGTAGCTTTCGTAATGGTATGTCATTAATCAGAGCTCAGTCATGATACTATAGTGGAATGAATTCGTGACTACATGAGTTTATAATTAATAGGTAAAAAGTTGGAACTTAGTTATAAATCATTTGAGCCTTAATCACATATGTCCAACCAATCCTTCAGCTAGTTCATTGAAACCAGAAATGAATTGCATGTTGAATCAAATCAACAGAAATGGATAGAAATGGTAATTTTATAGAAATGGAAAAAATTAGGAAATGAATAAGGTTTTCTCACTAAGTATGGAAATGACTTGAGAATTAATTTATATTTTTAAAATTATTATTTATTAAATTAATTAATAATTGAAGTTTGAAAATAGAATTAAATTAATTAGTCATTGTGAATCCGTTGAATGTAGAAAATTAAATATATTTCTCATATATTTTTATGGTAAATTTGTCATGTTTTAATCGAATAAGAATCAAGTTGAATAAATTATTTAATTGGGAAATTTCTTTATTTATTTAAATTAATTTAATAAAGAATGTCTATTTTGAAAAATAGAAAAACATGTACTGAGTTGGACTAAATTATAAAGTGTTAGGCTAAAACCCCAAGAAGCACATATAATTAGACCCAATACAAAAGCTACCCAAATCCCCATCATAATACATATGAGGGATTTGTTTTTCTATTAAATAGACATTAAATACATTATACTAATTCAAATAAGGTTTCACTTATTCTCCCTATAAATAGATGGCACTAGTAGGGGCTAAAAAAAGAAATAAGAAGTTACACACAACTTTGAGATATTGTTATTTTGCCCAAAAATAGTGAGAATTTATTTTTAAGTATAAATTATATTTTTTGAGAATAACAATTTTACCGATTTCTATTAAGAGAGATTTACTTTCTCGCTGAAAGTAAAAAAAATATTTATGGTTTTATGTTTGATTCGAATTTGTTTGAGTCCACAATCAAGCAGTTCGTGGTATGAAAATAGCGGAGAAGGTCATTCGATTGAAAGTTGAGAACGTCTAGGACCCGTCTAGCCCAAAACAGAGGTATTATTCCAGGAAAAAGTTTATTGCTATAAATATCATAAATTGACTTGGTTTACAAAATTTTATTTTTTCACTGTGTAAGAAAACCGTTCTCGAACCAGATTTTTTTCAACATCACTATCAAACCAAGTGGCTTCAATGAATTTGTTCTTTTCCTTTTGCTCCTTCTTTAAAGGATAATCATACTTGTTGTGCCTTGGCTTCTTGCAAATGCAGCAAATTATTTTCTTTTCTTGAAGCCTCTATCCTTTGTAAATTTTCATGAACTTTTTGGCAAGTATGATTACCTCTTCATTATGCTCATCCTCATCATTGATTTCTTCTTGGATGAAGGGTTTTAGAGCAATTCTTACTTATCTTGATTTTTCCTTTCCATGCTCTAGTTTTATCTCATAGGTGAGGAGGGGCCCTATGAGCTCATCTAAAAAAAGCTTGTCCAAATCCTTGGATTCATTAATAATCGTCGCTTTTGATTCCCATTCTTTTGGTAGGCTATTGAGCAATTTCTTCACCATTTCTTTGTTGCAATAAGCCTTCCCTAGTGCCTTCAATCCATTAAAAATGACAGTGATCTATTAAACATATCTTTAATGCTCTTCTCCAAATACATCTTAAAAAGTTCATAGTCAAGTGTGAGTAAACAAATCTTGGATTCCTTGACTTGGTTTGTTCCTTCATGAATGGTGGCAAGCTTGTCCCAAATATCCTTGGCACTTTGATATTGAGACATTCTATTATACTCATTACATCCTAATGCACAAAAAAGAATGTGCATAGATTTGGTATTGAGTTGAGCCTTCTTCTTTTCACTTTCTTCCCACTTATCTTCATCCTTAGGTACTATCAAATCACCATTTGTGACTATCCTTCAAACATGATAACCATTTGCTTGAATGAAGAGTTTCATCCTTGCCTTCCAATATTAGTAGCTCTCTTCACTGAAGAATGGTGGCTACACAATTGATTGACCTTCAACCAAGATAGCTACATTGAAATCTTGTTCCATATTCAAACTTGGCATTCTTACTTTAGATCACCTTTTCCGTTAGTGAACCCTTTAATGGAGAGCTAGGTTTGATACCAATTATTAGGCTTGAAAATAATAAGAATGGGTGAATTAGGATTTTGAAAATTGTTGTCAACTTTTCTAAATGATGAATAAATGAAAGAAAAGCTTGGAAAATTTGATTTATAATGGTACGGGCCCAATTGCAAACCTTCACTACCTTGGTATACCTCAACCAAGGATTTTTCATTTCACTATACTTAAATTGCTACCTTTCAAGAAAAAGGTATAAATTTTACAATCTCTATCTTTTTCACAACGCTAATATAGAATCATCTCCATAGTTTTTATGGCTTAAGTAAAACCCTCTAGCTTTTACAAAACTCAACTAGCAACCCTTCTTTAAACATCCCGCCCAACGAAGTCCAAATGACTGAACGATGTTATTTGAAGCAAGGCACAAATAGTAAGATTTGAGCGAGTAAGACGTAAGGATTGGGCTAAGCATAAGAAATTCCTCAAAAATATTTGTATGCCCTAACTCAACAGATTCTAAAAGAAAAGCTCCGTAAGAAGTGTTATGGCGAACCAAATGTATTCTTTCTGTGAGGCCCTCTGTAATAGGAATAGTTACAGGAAATCATGAAAGGGAAAAGGTATGACCAAACAAGGAATAATGGTATGAATGTACGGATATATGGATATGGCGCATAGTCATAGAAAGGTACGATTGGCAAAATAATATTTGCCCAAATGTATTTTTTGGCGTTTAGAATGGGCTAACTCTAATATGAGAATAAAGCAAGTAAGGATTTCATGTCCAGCTACTATGAGTGGTGAAATGAGACTTATGTCTATGTAAAATGACCTTTAGGATGTGAGTTCACGCCGGTGGTATAGTACACCCTATAGCCATTATAGTCATGTGCTAGCTAAATTGTGAGGAAAACTGGTTAGGAATTAACTAAAAGTGAACTAGAAGGGTTAAAGGCTAAAGGAGTAATCGAGTAAGATCTTAGAGGTGGAAGATTTTGATAAGGCCATTCAGTCTTAATGTGAAATTTACCAAGTCCCCATAGAAACTTGGGTTAAGTTAAAAGGACACTTCGATTGGGTTAAGAAAAGTTATATTCTTTCCCTTTTTCCTCTGAAAAATAAAAAGGATTTAGGGCTAAAGAGAGATAGAAACATTACTCTGAGCTGAGTTCAGAATCCTAGATATTTCTAGTGATTTTATTCATTACAAGGTATGTTTCGTGACTCTGACTGTCAAGGAAACATAGATCTATAAGTATGATTGAAGAAATATGGCTTTGAGAGATGTCTAGGTTTAAAATGATGATAATGGTTACCCGAATGGGTTTTAACGAAGTGTTTCTGTTCTACAAGGCAGAGGAGGTTGTAGCATCCTGCTAAATGATGGATCTAAAGACTAAGCTGCCCTTTAAGGTTATCAAATGAGTCCCTAAACTGACTCATACATGCTTAATATACTTTCTAGAAACTGGTATGCTAAGTAACCAAATCGTGAAATAGAAACTAGTAAAGTATGATGTGATGAATCTAATAAGGAACATAAGATTTATGAACTTACATATATGGATAACATGAAGTTTTGTGATCAAGGTATACAACATGAATCTTGAGGTTAAAGGATGTTTGTGTCTAGATAATAGAAATGTGTTAATGTGTCTAAAAGGTCTAGATGTCTCTATTACGAGTAAGTCAAGATATGATGAGTTCATGAAACATGGGTCTAAGTATGAAGAGTCTGTGTCTATCTCCGAAGTCATCAAAGGGGTCCGTCGAAACTAAAAACAGGAATCTATGAAAGGACAAGTCCATGGCCATGGCACTGAATGACCATATCGCGTGAGAGCGTAACTAGCTGGTTATGGCATCATATGAAAGAAGACCATATCGTGTAAGACTGTAACTAGTGGGTTATGACATCATATGGGGAAGTTTAATGAAGGTTATTATCTACGCGGTTCTCTGTGTGTCCCAGAATGATGAGGGGCAAAACTCACTCAGTGTGAGTTTAGGCAAATCCCTATTGTTTAAAACACCAATTAAAGGATAGCCTTTGTGGCAAGACTCTGGAAAGGAAAGCCTTTGTGGTGAGTATTGGATGTAAAGGAAAGTCTTTATGTCAAGTACTGGATGCAAAAGAAAGCCTTTGTGGCAAAACTCTAGACAAGAAAGCCTTTGTGGCAATTACTGGATGTAAAGGACAGCCTTTGCAGCAAAACTCTGGAAAGATAAGCCTTTGTGCAACCTCTGTTTAAGAATGTCTTTGTGGAAAATCTCTTAAAGGAAACGTCTTTGTGGTGATCTCTGTCAAAGGAAAGCCTCTGTAGCAATCTACGTAAATGAAACCTCTATGGCTATATCTAAAAAGAAACACCTTTGTGGTGTAACCTAAGGACAGGATGGCTTGGTGGTAACTCTGTATAGGAAAGCCCTTGTGGAAAATATAAAGTCTTTGCGACTATTTAAATAAAGGAATGCCTTCACGGTAAGTTTTAAATAAATGGCATATAAGGAATTATGAAAGAATGGCATGAATAGTCCTCTAAAGGAAAAGTGAATATAGGATTCTGAAGGTAAGGTAAGTGCAAGAGATGATGTATAGACAAGTAGAAAAAACTAAGTATCCAGTGAATTCTTAAATAAAGGCTCCGTATGTAATGAAAAGGCGAACCCTGCATAATAACAAGAAAAGAATAGTGAAGCTAGAGCGTGCTAGAATAGGTGGTTAATTTGGGATATGTGTTATAGACATGTATAGATAGCACCCTGAAGTAATGAAGATCTAGGCGAACTCTATGTTATGTAATGGGCATAGTCAACCCCGCCCAAAGGTAGTGGTAAAATCAGTAAGTACAAAATAAGATTTTAAGTTTGTTAGTAAGGTAAATGAAGTGATTAAGGACTATGTAAAGATAAGATTTATGAAGGGACATAGAAAGTGAAGTTATATTAAGTATAGTATGCTCAAAGGAAAGAAATGACCATTTAAGTTTAGACCTCGAATCTGGATCCTAGTAGAGTGAAGGCTTAATGAATATGAAAGGAAGATAAGTCCTTAAAGACCATGAAAGGAACACAAAGGTCTAAAGTAGAAAAGAGTAATTACAGTTTGTTAAAGGAAATCTTAGTGAAGTAATCGCCAGAAGGAATAATGAAAAGTCAAAGAACACATGAAGGACATGTGAAGCATTGATCACACTTGATATAATGAATGAAGTATTTAAGGTTTAACTCACTAAGTTCTTATAAACTTACGAAGGTTATTTCATGTTTCAGGTTGCAAAGAAGTATGCGTCAGGAGGGACGACGCTAAGGCTACGCCAAAAAAAAGTGGCGTGATGGGTTGTTATGCATACAAAGGAAGTTAAGTGGCATGTTCAAATTAGAGCATAAGTTGTTTAAGTAGTATTCCAATGTGTTTACTGTAGATTGGGAGATAAAATAAAGAGCACTAAAATTTCATTATCATGAGTTGTAAATGTAACCATACAATGTACACCCATAAGAGACTTTGTCACATTCATAGATAGAACTTTTACATAGGCAAAAAGCTTAAGTTACATCTGTTATAGGACGAACACTCAATACTCAGATCCGGTCCATCGGGTCGGGTGGAAGGCATTACACTTCTAATCCCCTTAAGGTTTTATACTTAAAAAACCTTAAATACATTCTTTAAAATAAAAAAAGGATGAACAAACTAACAATGAACCTCTGATAGGTGTGTGTATGAAAATTGAAGCTCTAAATAGAAATATTTAAGAGTAAGAACACAATGAATATGTATAAGAGAATGAAGAAAAATAAAGATTTTAAGTTGATTCTCTTGTGCTTGATGCTTGTGTTGGATCTGGTATCCTAAGTGTAGTATTTTCATCTATGTACACTTATTTTTCGATCAAAAATTTTAATAATAATGTCTATTAATTACATTAATACCCTTTTTATATTGTCTTCAATGCTTTTGCATGCAAAGCAAAATGAAAGCAAATATTGGCATATTGGTTATCTAATGTTTAATTAATATTAAGCGATATTACGTGGTTGAATCGTAATACGGAAAGATAGCATGTATTAGTAGATGAACCTAAATATTTCCTTATTTTAATCGAAAATAAGCAAACATATTGTGAGACTAATATGTCGTCTATCAAGTCCAATTGGGGAGATATTTTGTCTTGAGTATCGAAGCAGATGGCTCCCATAAGATAAAGACATCGATGTGACTAACTAGACTGACAGTACATTGAACATGACCCAAGTAGAATAAATCCTAGATATGTCCATGGATTTATTCACTTGTGACATTTATAGTGTAACATACCTTAATCCTAAGTGGATGATGGACTATGTATGTGTGACCGTATACTTTGATGTAAGTAAAAGTTTGATATCAAATGGATAAGAAATCGAAAGCTGGTTCGCTGGGTTTATAACTTCTGCAATATGTAGCATCATTCACAATATTGGAATTCATAACCCGAATAATAGGCAAATGATATCATCTCATTGACATTACATGATAGATGAAAATGAACCATGGTCATAGGTCATTTTTCTTGGTGAAAATGACTTGATTACTATTTCATTGTAATTGACTTTTCATGAAAGGAGATCTAATAGTTACCATGAGATAAAATTGAATCACATTGGGTGAACAAATTTATCTCAAAGAGATTAATGATATCTTATGAAGGTAACACACTTATGACAAGGCCATTGGACGACCACTAATTGAGTAGTTTTTGTAATGGTATGTAATTAGGGAAAGTTCGGTGACAATACTATAGTGGAATAACTTCATGACTAAATAAATTTATAATTAACAAGTAAAAAGCTGGAACTTATGTCCAATTGGTCCCCTCACTAGCTCGTTGAAACTAGAAATGAATTGCATGTAGAATCAAATAAACATAAATGGATAGAAATGATAAAGTTAGAGAAATGAGTCACATTCGCAAATGCGTTTACTCACTAAATATAAAAATGACTTGAGAATTAGTTTAAGGTTTTGAATTATCATTTAATTAAATAATTGAAGTTCAAAATAAAATAAAATTAATTATTCATTGTGAATCCGTTGAATATGGAAATTAAATAAATTTCCTCTTAGATTCTTTTACGGTAAACTTGTCATGACTTTAACAATATTATAATCGAGTTGTGAAAATTATTTAATTGAAAATTTATTTTATCTAATTAAATTAATTAATTAAATAATATTTATTATTGGAAAATAGAAAAACATGTATTAGCTTAAATTATAAAGTTTTGGGTTAAAAGTCCAAAAAACACATATAATTTGGGTTAAAAGTCCAAAAAACACATATAATTAGACCCAATACAAAAGAGGTCAAATTCCTCTCATATTACATGTGAGGGGCGGCAACCCTAGTGTATTTAACTAGGGTGTGACCCCCTCTTCTAGTTAGACTAGAAGACTTTTTTTATTAAATAAATATTATTTGTGTTTTACTAATTCAAAACCAAAATTCTCCTACTTCTCCTTATAAATAGATGGTACTGTAGAGTTATTTACACAAGTTATATACAAGTTTCATATATTATTATTCTGTCAAAAAATAGTGAGAATTTATTTATTGCTTTGAGAGAACTATTTTCCTACTAAAAGTAATAAATCATTTCTAGTTTTGTGTTTGGTTCGTGATTTTTTGGGCCCACACTCGAAGCAATCATGGTATGAGAATAGCAAATGCCATTTGGTTGAAAGTTGGGAACGTCTAGGATCCGTCTTGCACAAATCACAAGTATTTTTCAGGAAAAAGATTATTACTATAAATATCACAAATCAGCTCAATTTTCAAAATTTTAATTTTTCTCTATTATAGAAAACCGTTTTCTAAACTGGATTTTTCCAACTGCTTGGATATGTCTCTCTTATGTCTTGAAGTGTTCTTGAAGTGAATTTATACCAAGGAACAAGTTTATGGACGTTTATGGCTATTGGGGATGATTTCTAGTCATTGGAAGATTTAATTACGGGCTTAACTACAGTTGCAGACAGACATGTATGTATTGGTACAAGTGGACTTATGACGGTAGAAGTCTTCAAAATTATAATCGTTGGACCCTGATGTATAGATAGAAGTCTACTTGTATCAGTAGAAATCTAAGGGTTTCAAGGGTTCTAAATTGTACTAATAGTTGTATCAATAGAAGGTGCAGGGGAATCCAAAAAATTGTTTATTGACTTACTTGTTTCAGTAGAAGTCTAGAGACAAGGGCATAGTTAGGGAGGTTGGCAGGGCCCTCGGTCCCTCCTAAAATGGAAAATTTTTTCATTTAAGCCTTTTAAAATTTTTAAAATTTTAAATTAGTAAAGGTAAAATTACACTTTGGCCCCTCCTAAAAGTGATAAAAATTTGTTTTAATCATTTAAAATTTATAAAGATGTAGGCTATTAAAATGGTGAAATTACATTTATACTATCATAAAAATTACAATTTAATTTCGGCCCCCTAAAAAAATTTTCTAGCTTCTCCCATGTCTAGAAGTATGCTTGAAGTGCTCTTTGACTTATTTCTACAGGTAGAACTTCTTCCAAGTATCGATACAACTTCCCAGGCTTGTATAAAATGAGTTTAAAACACTTAAAAAGATTTTAGGTTGACTCAAAAACATTTAGTAAATTAAAACATGTTTTTGGGTATTTTTGCAAGTCTTTGAAATACTTTGAAAATGTTTAACAAAATTTTTAATAATTATTTTCACCAAATGATTTAGGAAATATAAATAAAATTTATCTTAAATATTATTATATCAAAAGCGAGGGACATCAAAGCTAACCATTTACAATTGCTTTGTCTACTATAGAGGCAAAGTATATGACAGCTTCAAAAATTGTTAAGGAACTTATTTGACTCAATGAATTGTTCGAAGACTTGAACATTGTTTAAATTGACAAAATCTTATATTATGAAAATCAAATTTATCATTCAAAAACTAAGCATATCGAAGTGAAAATCTTTAAATAACAAAACAAATTCTACTTTAGAAGATTTTAATAGAAGAGAATCTCTAGATATGATTACTCAAGCATGAGGTTTAATCATTTTTTGTACTTTGATTAAATGTGTTGCAAGCTTGAATTTCTTTGAGTGTATAATGGCTATGAGCACATTTGGAGGCATTATTCATTTAGAATCAGACGAGTGAAAGAGACTGACAAGGTAGAATGTTGAGTTTTGGCTTTGTTTTGTAAATTTCACATTGGGTATTTATATTGCTTGTTTATATGATGTAAATGTTTCCTTTTATTTCATCCCAAAATTACTCATTTCATTTTAGTAAAAGTTTGGGATTACATCCTTTAATTAGGTTTTCCAATTAGTTTGTATTTTCTTCCAAGGCATATTTCTCTTGCAATGCTCAAAAGTGGTGAATTGTCGAACCTAGTGAAATTTGGTTTTTTCTTTGGTTATTTATTTATTTTCTCTTATGACTGTTATATTTTGAGAGAATTAATCAGATTCCCGTAACATTAATAAAATTTTAATTATACCCCTAACCCCTATCTCTTAAACCCTAAACCATAAAACATAAACCTTAACCCCTAAACCCCTAACCCTTAACCCCTAACCCCTAACTTCTAAACCCTAACCCCTAACCCCTAACCCCCAACCCTTAATCCATAATCCCTAAACACATAATCCCTAAACCATAAACCCTAAATTATAATGATAATTAATTCAATATTTTAAAATTAATACTATCTCTTTTACGATTATATAAGAAATTATTTAATATATAAATTAAAAAACAATCAGTCATGTACCCAAAAAACTTTAAAATTATTTTAAAAAATAGTATTTTAATTTTTTTTCATTTTTAACAAATATTTTCTATGTTTTAACTTTCAAATTTTTTCTACGTGTCATTATTTTTTCAAGAATTTAAATATTTAATTAAAAATAAATTATATTTTAATTAATATAAATAACTAGTTAAAACAGATAAATGTTTTTTGCGGTGTTTTTCAAAAAAGCACCGCTAATGCTCGACCTATAGCGGCGATTTTCAAAAAGCACCGCTAATGCTTGATCTATAGTGACGTTTTCTAAAAAGCGCCGCTAATGCCACCAAAGCTCAACATAGAACGATGGCGTTGTGCTTAATTTTTTTGCGGCATTTTTAAAGAAGTACCGCTTAGCGGCGTTTTCAAAAAGTGCCACTAATACTTGATTTATAGCAGCGTTTTCTAAGAAGCGCCACTAATGCCACCAAAGCTCAACATAAATTGGCGTTGTGCTTAATTTTTTTGCGGCGTTTTTAAAGAAGCGCCGCTAATGCTCGACCTATAGCGGCGCCTTTTGAAAAATGCCGCTAATGCTCGATCTATAGCGGCATTTTTCAAAAAGCTCCGCTAATGCTTGATCTATAGCGGCGTTTTTCAAAAAGCGCTGCTAATGCACAATCTACAGCGGCATTTTTTTATTCAAACGCCGCTAAAAGTGCCGCTAAAAACCTGTTTTGCTATGGTGATATTATGAATAAATTGAACTAGAAAGTTATTAAAATTATTAGGGAAAAAATGGGTATAAAAAAAATTCCAAAATTAGAAAACTTTGGATCAAAGATGAGTGCAAAGGGGGGTAATTTCAGCAAAGGGTAGTCATATCCCAAATGACAAATGACATTTACCCACCAAAACATTGACTCATTTTCACCAATTTATGGCTACATAGACTGATGTAAAAGGTTCATAGCTTAGCAACACACCCAATATCTCAACTTCTCGATATGTTCTTTGAGGGTGGAAGCCGACAAGTTCATGAAATAGCCATATATATTACAATGAAACTTCCAGCAAAGAAAAGGGTCCCATATACCATAAATTAACTTTGGTTTATAAGAGTGAAATTTTAAAGTAAAATGGAAAAAGAAAGTTCCTAAGTTTCAAGTGGGCATCTTTCTAATGAGATTTAGGGTTTTGAGGGGTGAAAGAAAAAGGTGAGACAAAAGGTCTATCAAAAAGTTTGAAAACTATCATTCAACAAACTTCGAATGCAATGAATCAATGATCCTTTTGCATGAAATTCATAAAAATAAAGACTTTATCATTTCATTTTTCAGGCTTTGGAACTGACATATTCGTCTAACTTTCTCGACCATTCACATCATCTTCTCAAAGTCATTGTGAATAACTGTTCACACACTATAGCTTTGCATTATAATGGAAAATCAAGCTTCACCCTTTGACTTAATCAAGCTTTTAGGTTTAGAGATCAATCATAAAATGATACTATATATATATGCTTCATTTTCTTTTACAAGCAACTCATATATGATTGGCAGGAAGTAGATCATGCATACATGGATTATTACAGGTATCACTCCTAAACATCTATCAAATTAAAATTCGATAGAAAAACTTAGTAAAGTATATGGTCAACTTAAGTGGTTGGGTTGAAATTCTAATTTTGAGATATAATATAATTATCTCCAACAAGAGAAAAGATGGGTGTCTCTTTCCTTTTTATACTACTATTTTCCATAATTCATAAATAGATCTTAGGTATACGTACATATGAATGTAGTAATGAATACAACAGAAAAGAAAACACAAAATCAACCTTGTTTTCTACTAACAGATGCATGAGTTATATAATATTTCAAGATTCGTACGATAGATATGGATATAATTCTTAACAATATGCAAGTACCATATATATACATAATATGTATATATAATTATATATAGATTGGCATGATAGCAAGTTTGAAACGTGCTTTGCTTTGCTGGATTTGCCTTTTCCCAAAAGGAGATCTATTGCCAACCATGACCCAACTCTTTGCTGCTTTATTATATAGAAATATATTTAATTATAGGACACCAATCAATAGGCTTCCCTTCCAACAAAATTACAGGTGGCAACAACCCATTTGCCAGGTTCTTGGCCTCTCTTATCATCTAATTGGAGAAATTGTTTACCGTGGATTCTGATGCCCTTTGTGTGGTATTAGGATTTCTTAGTTTCTTTTTATCTGTTTTCATTTTCATTGTATTTTTCTTTGCTTTAAAAACATAAAATAATCAGTTAATTTCTCAAATTGATAGGCCCAAAACACTTTTAACCTCCAATTATAGCACAAACTTGGAAATTTTAACTTTCGTACTGATAATGTTATTGTATTTTCCTAAAATTTGAAGGAATTTTTATATAATATTTAATTGGAGGAAATTAGATGTATGTATGTATGTAGAAACTTTACCTTGTTGCTTTCTTCTCCAACATACCTAGTGAAAGCAACCCAATCAATACAAATCATTATCTAACATTACATGGGTAAATTAATTAATAGTGCTTAGGGTTGAGCAAAGATTAATTTCTTTCTTTCTTTCTTTGTTTTTGAACTTATAAATTAAAAGTGAGAGAAAGAGATTCCATTATTCTAAAGCTTAGGTCTGTGAGAAGTGTAAGTCCCAATGCCAACTAATAATGACATGAGAGAAAGAGATAAAGGGGTAGTCCATCTAACTATAATATAAGGTAGTAAAATATTTGCCCACACACATTTTTATAAAATATTGTCATAAATGTTAATCATTGTTTATTAACCATTCCTAATGCAATATTTTGAATTAAAATATCATCAAATTGGCAAGAAGGCTTGGCCTCCATTGCAACTAACACATCCACTTACCTATATTTCTGATATTGCACTTACCCTATGTATATTTATCGTTTTCACACAGTTGCCAGTTGCTACAATAAGAACAACATCCTTGTACTTGGACCCGTTTGCCTTCATTGTCATGTCGATTTCGTCGATTGAGACCGCCTTTTCCACGACCATTAAATACGTTGATGAAAAAATTTCACCATGTCAATTGCCAAATTATGTAATCTACATTAACTAAATTTCCAATCAATATTATTAACTAGCATTTGTCTTCTCCATTTTACAAAGAAAAACACAGCGGAAAGATGGATAAGATAGTGAAGTTATCAAAATAGAGAAAGATGTTAATGAAAATGAAATTTTCAATAATTATTATGTCCATTGCATTGCAGGACCCCCCAGTATGGGTATTTAAATTTGAGATTTGTTCAAACAAAACTCCATTAAAGATATTGAAGCTCTCCTCCCAAAATATTTTTATAATCTAAAGTATAATAACAATAGGAGAAAAGAAAATCTTCTAATGAGAGTTGGCAGTGTCAGTTGGTTGCTCAAATGGGTATAATTATAACTAAAATTTTACTAAGTAAATTAAAGCTTTGAGTTTGAAGGAAGCCAGTGGCGGTGGTTAATGATCAAAGAGCTCTCTTTTTTATGCAAGCGTGGGTTATAAATGCAGGACCATTGCCTTTCCTCTTCTCTCTTCTTCAAAGTAGACAATTACCCATTCCCTTTTTTTTTTCTCACTCTAAATCTAAACTCTGAAGTAATAAAAGTCTCTCCTTTATTACTTTTTCTTCACTGCTTCTTTTTTGACTGTTTTGTAGCAGAGTTGCTCTGTTGCTGAGCAAAAAGAACAGCTCAAAATCATTAAAAAAAAAAAACTAATCTTTGTGTGCCTTGGAGTGTTTAAAAAAAAAGGGCCTTGAATGAGAGAGCAGAGAGAGTACAAAAAAGTAAGCACAGAATCTGGAAATGGGTATCTTTCTCTCCCCACTTTTATATGTGTTCCCTCTATCTCTCTCTTTCTGGGTTTTCTCTGCTACAACTCTTGACTAGGGTTTTGAATGAGTGACTTTATTTACAGTACTGAAATCATTGTTCTTTTTTTTTTCTGGTTCAATTGATTGCTTCTAGTAGACTTTTAATATCTTTCTTACACCTCTTCTTTGAACTTCCTTTTTTCTTTGTTATGTTGCTTCTTTTTTTTTGGTCTTGAAGAAAGCTTTTTTTTTCTTTGTGCAAATTTAGGTACTCCCAAATTCCAGTTTCCAGTTGTTGCTTTGGAAATTGTCTGTTCCAGCTAGTGGGGATCTTTGCTACATAATTTCACTTCTGGTGTTGGGGGGATTCATTAAATGAAGTGGGGTTTTCCTTGATACTTGTTCTGAGCAGTTTCTATGGCTTTCTTTTGGGGTGGGTGAATTTCAGCCTTTTAGGATTATAACTTGTTTATATTGTAGGTTTCAGTCTCATTGTGGACTTAGCTTGAAGCTTCTTGTTAAAGTTAATGTGGACTCAATATATTGTCAAAGGATTAAATCACTTTCCCATGTGATTTGTTTTCTACCTGTCTCTTTTATGGTCTATTTAGGCAATGGTCAATTCTTAAGGCTTAGTTTCTTTTTATCAGCCTAACTGGGAACTGTTGTTGGCTAGGTGTTAAAACATACTTGTGGAGAAAGGCATAGGCTGAGTTTTCCTCTGCTACTCTTGTTGAAAGAGAGATGGATATAGGTGAGAAGGATAAATATGAGCTTGGAAAGAGGGATGAGCATAACAACATAAACTACCAGGCACCTGTTTTGTCATCAGATTGGCAGTTTGGTGGTGCCAATCTCACCAGTGCTGGTATGAGTTTAGTTCCTACTACTAATCCACTGGCTATTGGTTCTTCTTGTGCCTCCGCTTCATTGGTAGACTCATTTGGTTCTAGTCTTTGGGAGCACCCTTCTAATTCACAAAACATGGGATTTTGTGACTTTAGTGTACAAAACGGTGCAAACTCTTCAAATGCAATGGAAGTTGGAAAAGGTCTTCCTAACTCTTTGAGAAGTAGTATTGATAGACCATTTGATATGGGTTGGAATGCCGCAAGTGCGATGTTGAAAGGCGGAATTTTTTTACCAAATACAACTGGGATTCTAGCACAGAGTCTATCTCAGTTGCCAGCTGATTCAGCTTTCATTGAGCGTGCTGCCAGGTTCTCTAGCTTTAATGGGGGGAATTTTAGTGATATGGTGAACCCTTTTGGTGTTCCTGAGCCTATGGGTCTGTATGCTAGGGGTGTGGGGTTGATGCAAGGACCTGATGATATTTTTGCAGTCAATGGGATGAAATCCGTATCTGTTATGGAATCTCAGAAAAGTAAGTTGGATGCCACTGAAGCTACTAGGGATGCTGGTTTGCGAGTTGAAAATAGGGCTAAAGCAAGCCCGCTTGAGAATGAAAGGAAAAGTGAAAGTCTTATGCAGCCTAACGAAGAAGCAAAACAAGGAACTGGTGGTTCTGGTAATGAATCCGATGAGGCTGAGATTAGCAGTCGTGATGGGGGCCAAGATGAACCATCTGCGTTGGATGGTACAGGTGGTGAACCTTCAGCTAAGGGCCTTAGCTCGAAGAAAAGAAAAAAGAGTATACAGGTAAAAATGTTATCAAATTGTTTCCTTGATCCATTGTAAATTTTTGTTTATAGTCAAAGTCTTGATTGCCAAGTTTATGGGCAGGATGCCGAGATTGATCGAGCTAAGGGAGGCCAAACATCTACTAAGACTGCAAAGGATAGTCCTGAAAATCAACAGAAGCAATCTATGATGATCAATAAGACTACAGGGAAGCAAGGGTCTCCAGCTTCTCATCCACCAAAAGAAGAATACATCCATGTGAGAGCCCGAAGGGGCCAGGCAACAAACAGCCATAGTCTTGCAGAAAGGGTAAATTTTGTATGGAATACTCTTTGAAAATTAGCAATATTTAGATCGTCCTTCTTGTTTAGTTTAGAGTTCATTGGCTAATACCTCAGGTAAGAAGAGAAAAGATCAGTGAAAGGATGAAGTTTCTTCAGGACCTTGTACCTGGTTGCAGCAAGGTGTGATATCTTGGACCCTATAGCGTATGGAGTAGAATCAAATCAACTCCTCAGCAATATTCACAACAGATTTATATTGTAAGAGTTAATTGGTTCTTGCAGGTCACAGGCAAGGCAGTGATGCTAGATGAAATCATTAACTATGTGCAGTCACTTCAGCGGCAGGTTGAGGTATTGGAGCAGAATTTATGACTTCCATTTTCGTCCCCTAGTAATCTAGTGTAATTGGTAATGATGGAATTGTAGACACTTCAATCTTATTAAAACAATTTTGTCAATACGCAAATGAAAAAGAAAGTAAATTTGTTATAGATTGATATAAATATTATTACAACTTCAGGGCTTATTTGGTAGTATAATCATGACCACCTTGCATCAGATAATTGATGGATGGATTCACAGTTTGAATATCTATAGTCATCTATGAAATTTTCATACTATAATTTTCACTCATTTTGCATGTACCCTTTAGAATTTCTAATGAGTGTCATTTCATTTTCTTCCTTTTTGCAGTTTCTGTCAATGAAACTTGCGACAGTTAACCCGAGGCTGGATTTTAGTATAGAAGCGCTTCTTGCAAAAGATGTAAGTTGATGAGGCATAAGTTTAACAATCCCTCATGTCTACATGTGCTGCATCTCATCTGTCTTCATTGATTACAGATTATTCAATCGCGAGCTGGCCCTTCTTCGACTCTGGGATTTTCTCCGGATTTATCTATGGGTTATCCTCCATTGCATCCGTCTCAACCTGGACTTGTTCAAGCTCCTCTTCCTGTTATAGGGAATAGTTCTGATGTTATTCATAAAGCTCTTAGTTCTCAGTTGACATCGATGACTGGAGGATTGAAGGAGCCCAATCAGGTTTTCCTTCATTTTTTGTAGGTCTTTTAACATCTTTTTGAAGGGTTGCGAATGTGAAAAAATTTATCTGCCTTAACATCATGAGTTTGCGAGTTTTACAAATTTAACTTCTATATTTGGTTCTAGCACTCGAATGCATGGGAGGATGAGCTCCACAATGTTGTTCAAATGAACTAAGGAACTGGTGCTCCTTCTGACAGCCTAAATGTAAATGGTATTACTCCCCTTCTATCAATGTCCTATCTCGTAGGCCAAATGTCCTCGGATCTGATTGAAATTGATCTAATGCTTTTGCAGGGCCAAGACCATCCGGTAATACGAAAGTAGAACTTTGATCCTTAAGTGTCTATCACTCTATGCCAGGCAATTCATTATAGCTCCACTACTTACTATATATATGCCAAGCATTCATGAAGGTAGCCAAGGGAATGCGAACCACTCTGTTGAAGGTTAAGTATAAACATTTGCTGTCACCATCTTCCTTCTGTGCTCGTATGGTGAGACGGAATTTCGTTTTCTCACTTGTTCAACCAATAGATATATAGAGGGAAATGGAAGTCCTTTGATTATGGGAATGTATTGGTGTCCTAATCAGAGGGTAAGGTGGATTAGAATGTATAGATTGATTATGGGAAGCTTTTGTGATATAGGAGTTTTATGCTGTTATCTAGTAGTATTAGATGATCTCCTATAATTTACAGATGGCTATGAGAAGTAATTTGTTCAGCTCATAGATGCAATTTATGCATTTGTTTATTAAGGATATAATGTCCGAATATGCATAAAAAAAAAAGGGAAAAGTTAAAAGGGAACAAAGATGGATAATTAAAATTGCTATTCCTTACCAAGACCAAATTAAACACTGGAATTTATCAGAAGATTGATTCCTTTAAGTCCATAGAAATCTGTAATATGTTTAAGAGGAATAGAATAGTACAGGAGGGCTGGGGACAAGAAATCATGGAAAGATGTCCTAATAAACAATGGGGGTGAGTGTCTTATCCTTTTCCTGTCTTGTCCTCTTTTATATTTAACATTGAACCTGATCCTCCCAAGATATGAGATGCAAATCTGTTCTATGCTTCATTTGTTTAGATAATAATAGTAATAAATTATATTCCAGTGGAATAATATGTCTGACAGTCAAGCCAAACAGCATATAATATAATTGTCAAGTCATGGACTGTATTCTAGCCATTTGGAGCAAGGCCATGGATGAAGCAAACATCTGGGAAATGCAGATTTCGTTTCATTGTTCTTATAATGGAGTAGTGGGAAGCAAGGTTCTCCATCAGTCTCACCTTACTAGAATTCTGAACCATAAAAATTTGACTAAATTTATTTAAACTTGATTGGATAGAAATTCGAATAAAGTTTGCATGTTTTCTTTCACTTTAACAAGGGTGTATTATTTTTAGTTGCACAAGGTTAATGCTGATACTAAATATAAAATATTGTCTATTTTTATCCATTGAATCTCATAGTTTTGTTCATAAAAGATATTTGTGTAAACACTTGTATTCCTAGAACAACTCTAATGCACAACTAATATAGAATTCATGATTTCTCTCTAAGACCTTAACCTATGATAGTCCTTTCAGAGTCAATAATGCTTCCTACAAGATAGAATTGCCCACAAAGTCAATAATGCTTCCTAGAAGTGGATGAAAGTGCACTTAAAATCTTTTATATCTTGGACCCTTCATATGCAAGCTATAACCAATTATTAGCACCAAATCGCCACTGGAATGTGGAGGCAAGCCGATAGAGTCACCATGATGCTTAAAAAGTAACTGATGAGATGAGATGAGATGAGAGATTAGGTAGGGGAGAGAGCATGACTTGAAAAGCTTCAAGTAAAAAATCCAAGAATTCCTTGCAACCAAATCAATAAAAATGTAGACCTAATTATAAGGAGCATGTTATGACCTAACCTTGTAGGGCCATAACAAGGACCAATCATGAATAATTCAACTCGAAAAACTTCCTTATAAAATTACATTTTAATTAAATTAAAATCTAAGTCTACTTCAAATTATTTAAATTAAAAATGAAACATAACATAAAAGCATTTAAACTTGAAATGTGAAATATCAAATAATTTAACCAAAATTTAACATCATTAAAAAATGCAACATTAACTTAAATATATATATTCTATATTTGTCCTACAATTCACATTCAGAATTTTGTTTCTCACTAATTTTATCTTACAATCAATTTATTTTAAAAAAAATAAGAAACACAGTGAAGACCACCTTTTAAAACGAAACAAAAACTATTTTAGTCATCTATTTAATTTTTTATCTTTTTAACCCTTAAATTTACATTGTTTGTCAAATCCCGAAATGGATGTAAAATTAATTTTGTTAACTTTGCTAACGTGGCGTTAGCAATTAATTATTTTTAAAATTCAAAAATTTATAACTTTTTTAAATTAAAAATTATTAAAATTATTAAGGAAGTATAAAATAATAAAAAATATTTTATTTTTAAAAATTAATTATTTTTTAACGTGGCACACACGTGGCAATCCACATGTATATCATATCAGCAAAGTTAACAAACATTAATTTTTTTATCCATTTTAAAGTGATTGGACAAACAATACAAGTATAAGGTATAAAAGAGACAAAAAAATTAAATAAAGGAGTAAAATTATTTTTTCTTGTAAAGTTGGGGGCCCAAATAGAATGATTATGCCAAAAAAAAAGAGTGTCTTTCAAACTCCAACCACTACTGTTGGTTACTAAAAATCTGCACTCAAATTGGCAACCAAACCAAAGAAAATCCATTCCCCAATGCAATGAAAAAGAAAATGTGTTTGTGGGGGTTGCCCTTTGATGGATATGTAATCTAAAGCAGAGTGTGTTTGGAAAAAATGCAATGAAAAAGAAAATGAAGAGTTCCATGTAAAGGAAGAAGAGAAAAAATGTTTTTGATCCTTTTGTTGCAAAATGACCATCTATGCTAACTGCGAACTGCGAGCTCACCAAATGTGCAAGCTCACCAAGAGCGCGAGCTCACCAAGAGTGCAAGCTCACCTGCTAACTGCAGACTACGAGCTCACCAAATGTGCAAGCTCACCTGCGAACTGCGTGCGAGCTCACTAGAACAACTCACCAACACTACAAGCTCACCAAGCATGAGAGCTCACCTGCGAGCTCTTCACTCTGCAAGTTGCCAACTTGCCAACTTGCACTAAAACTATGATAAATTTTGATTAAACATTTTGGCAGACGATTAGACAGAAACCAGCAAATGAAAAAGAAAGTTACATGAATCTAGCCACTGAATTAAGCCAAGTTATAATATTTTATTACTATTTTATCTTTGAGGCCTGCTTTTCATAAAAAATGTCTTCAACAAACTTTACACCACCACCACCCTCTGTTTTTACAAGTGAAAACTACCACATCTTGGTGGTAAAAATGAAAACCTTTCTTCAAGCCTTTGATCTTTGGGAGGTTGTAAATGCTGAAATAGAACCACTAGTGTTGAGGCCAAATCCCACTCTTGCTCAAATGAAACAGCATAGTGAGGAATTTGCCCAAAAAACATAAGGCGATGTCTTGCCTACAAAATGTTGTTTCAGACGTGATCATCACAAGAATCATGGCCTGTGAAACTCCCAAACAAGCTTGGGATAAGCTCAAAGAGGAGTTCCAGGGATCACAGAAGACAAGGCAGCAACAGATGATAAATCTCAGACAAGATTTTGAAAACCTCAATATGAAAGAAGTTGAAACGGTGAAGCAATATTTAGATCGAATCATGGCAATGGTGAACCAGATAAGACTAATAGGTGATCAGTTCCCTGATAGTTGAGTAGTTGAGAAAGTGGTTACCACACTTCTTGAGAGATACAAATCAAATATATCCTCACTGGAAGATTCAAGGGATCTATCAACTATCTCACTCTCAGAGCTAATCAATGTTCTGTATGCTCGAGAACAAAGAAAGGCAAGCAGAGAAGGACATACTAAAGGATCTTTTCAAACCAGAAACAAAGATGTTGTGAGCTCTTCAAACAATGAAGAAAAGGATTGGACAGAGAAGAAATATGATAGTTGGAGAGATGGTGGCAAGCAGAAAAATCCACTATGTTCTCATTGCAAAAAGACCAATCACCTAGAGAGGTATTGTTGGTCCAAGCCAAATATTCAATGTAGAAGTTGCAAACAATTTGGGCATATGGAGAGGGTGTGCAAGAATAATGGGAACGCACAACAACAACAAAATGCTCAAACACAGACAGCAGAAGCAGATCAAGAAGAAATGATGTTCACTGCCTCTTGCGAAGCCAAGCTCGCTATCTCTTGTGAAGCCCAGTTAGTGGCACCAAGCAAACCTTCCAACAAACAAAGAAATAATTGGCTTGTTGACAATGGATGCACAAACCACATGACTTCAGATGAAAGCATTTTTAAGCAGATTGACAGAAGTTTCATTTCACAAGTTAGAGTTGGAAATGGACAGTACATTGAAGTAGTAGGAAAAGGAGATGTGCTAATCAGCACTCCTACAGGGACTAAAATAATTATAGATGTGCTTTTAGTTCTTGAGATAGATCATAATCTCCTTAGCATTGGTCAATTGATTGAGAAGAAATACACTGTTGTTTTCAAAGAAAAAAATGCACTATATTTTATTCATTAGGACAGGAAGTTGTGACAGTCCCTATGGATAATAGAAGCTTTATGCTGGATTGGAATTTTATGGCCTTAAGAGCCTATACCAGTTCAGTAGATAAATCATATAGTTGGCACAAAAGACAGGGACACGTGAACAATAAGTTCCTTAGTCAAGTGTGCAAATCGAAAACAGTTGAGAAGATAACTAAAGTTGAAGATAAAGATGAAGATGAAGGCTTTGATGATCTTCTTGTTAGAAGCACTAGGTCTATTGTTGAAGCTTATCATAGATGTGACTTAGCAATATGGGAGCCTACAATTTTTGAAGAAGTTGCACAAGAAAACAACATTGGCGCTTGTTGCAAAATGGTCAAGAAAAAGTATTCAAAGTTAGCCAATCATGCAGTAGCAAGCAGCAGGATGAAGTGCGAACCTGTAAGCTAACCAAAATGCAAGTTGTGAAGTCAACAAAAATGTGTGTTGATTGATGTGCGAGCTATGAAAAGTGCAAGCTACAAACTAAATGAAATGTGTGCTACAAAAGTGCGAGGTCATAAAAATGTGAGCTCATCGAAGCACTAGCTTAAGAGTAGGCAAAGATGCTAACCTCTTGAAACTCTAACAAAATCCCTTGTGAAGATGATGTTTGAAAAGTTGCGTTATGATATTGGAGTTCAAAGCATAGAGGTCAAGGAGGAGTGTTGTGAAATGACCATCCATGCTAACTGTGAACTGCGATCTCACCAAATGTGCGAGCTCACCAAAAGATGCGAGCTCGCTCACCAAAAGATGCGAGCTCACCAAGAGTACGAGCGCACCTGCTAACTATGAACTGCGAGCTCACCAAATGTGCAAGCTCACTAAAAGATGCAAGCTCACCAAGACTGTGAGCTCACCTGCGAACTGCGAGCTCACCAGAATAGCTCACCAACACTGCGAGCTCACCAAGCATGAGAGCTCACCTGCGAGCTCTTCACTCTGCAAGTTGCCAACTTGCCAACTTAAACTGAAACTATAATAAATTTTGATTAAACATTTTGGCAGGCGATTAGACAGAAACCAGCAAATAAAAAAGAAAGTTACAAAAATCTAGTCATTGAATTAAGCCAAGTTGTAATATTTTATTAGTATTTTTAGCTTATTTAAGCATGAGTTTTCATGTAAACAAAGTATCAATTTTTTAATGAAATAGTTCACCAAAAATTAACTTCTCCATTTTTCATCTTTTGCTTCGGTTTCAACCTCTCCTTCTTCAAAAATCCAACACCTTTGAGAAGGTACATAATTATTGTTTCTCTCAAATTTTATGTTATTATGAATCATCGAATTGCATTTTATTCAAAAAGAGAATGTCAATCCAATCCGTAGTGGTATTCTCCATTTCATAATACAAGCCGTTGAGCAATGTTAAAGACCGAGAACATTGCATGCACTTTGTTTATTCCAACAACGATAGAAAGTTTGAACTATGAGGAACCACTTCACTTGTGTTCTTGCGGTGATCTGCTAGAATCTCCTTCATCTTGCTGTTGATTCTGCACCATTTTGTAGAAACAAAAGTTGGTTTGCGTTAATTGGATGATAATTAGTGATACCATGATTTGGAATTAAGAGAGTTCCTAGCAATTACTTTTAATCGAGCACATATCTCTACAACTTCAGCTACAGGAGCCCAATCTCCAAAATTCCTCTCTATAAACTGGTAAGCTATTCCAGTTCCTCCTGGACCAACTACAAAAAGGCCACCCTTAATTTCACCTTCTCCTTTGAAATTTTGTTCTATTCCCATAGATTTTGCACGTTTATAATTTGCAATAGCCCTGGGGTTGAACACAAATCCTGATAGAAACTTGTCTTTAAGTAATTTCCCACCTCCAAGAGCTTTGAAGAATCCCGTAGTCCGGTCGAAGACCACAACCCCACCCCAATAACGTGGCCAAAAGTCTTTTATCTGCATCAAGATTTGATATCTGAGGAAATGAAATAGGAGTTTATTGGAGAAATATTTTGAAGTATACCAGGCACCTCTGATTCTATATGTTCATGAAGAACTGCAAACATTTGAATTCCCAGTGCATCAAATATTGGCTTTTTGGCATAGAGCTGGTGAGCTTCAGCTCTGCACATAATGCACCTGTAATCATGTGGCAAAAGATTTATCATAGTTTCCATGTCAGTAAAATAAATGGTTCCTTTCATCTAAACATATCAACGAGTGATTATGCAAGACACTCAGTTCTTATCACTGAATATATCTTTGCTTTTATTTTATGGATCAGTTAAAGGAAATAGTAGGATATGATAAGTGACTTTACCCTGGCCGTCGAATGCATAGGAGAACAGCCGGCTTATCTCGCCAGAGTTCTGAAGCTTTCATAGGTGGAGTCTTGGTTTTCACCAAACGCTCCATTCCAATCTTATACTCAGGAGTTAATCTCTGAACTGATATGTTTTCAATAGCAGAGTAGGGTGCCACATTGTCAACCACAGGAGGAGGTTGAATGCAACCGCATGCTCGAGGCTCAGCTGGTCCTGCAGCAACAATCCCTTTAAATATGTATCGATCTTTAATCTTGAAATCAGCCAGTGATTCTTCCAGCGACCTGTCATTGTTTGTGCTGCTCCTGCAGAAGGATTTTCTTATGGTTTGCATCTTATAAATGGTGTTACTTCTAGATGGTGTAACTGTGAGTTTCCTTGCAGGGAGGCCATAAGATTTGGGTAGAGGATCGGTGCATTTATTGTTTCTATCTGTGAAACGTGCAATGTGGCCCCTTCTCATGCCAAATTGCGAAGACAGATCCTCGGTGCTTAAGTTAAGGAGCTCAGGTAGGCTTTTCCTGGAGGCCTCTAACTTATCTCCATATTGCATCAGAGCTCGATCATGAAGGTACGTTCTGATCTCCAGAGCATCCTGAAGAACATAGAAATAAGAATACATAGTGATAATTTACTCTACTTAGAGAGGTGAAAAGATTTTTAACCTTTTGATGTTGTGTCATATTGATTGCATCCATATCCTCTGGATTCATGATCTTTAAAGTTGGGACGTCATCCCAACCTTCTTCTAATAACTTTGGAATCAATTCCTTGAGAACCCCATCACCAACAAAATCTTCTATTGAGAAAGAAGCCATTGTCTGTTGGAACAGGGAATGATTGGATAAGATCCTGCTTTTTGAATGAATGAGCCTGTATTAGAAAAGCTGGTGTTTTATATGTCAGTACAAAAGTAACAACTATAATACATCTCGGATCGGTAAAGTGCTTTGAATATGCTCCAGATGTCGGCATTGTCAATGATGTAATTCTTTATTTGAAGTTGAACTAATTCAACAATCTCTTATTTTATTAGGAGTGGTTACTTGTAAGTTGAGATTAAACAAATAGAACAGAAGGCTGAATGTAATTTGGCAGTTTTGGCTGGCGCTTACGACTGAAAGCATAATATATTTAGTATACACTGTGTTTAAAAAAAATGTCTTTCTAAATATTTCCTTCTCTCAAAAATTCAATGCCTTCTACAGATTAGTTGCAGGCATGTCAAGTGGCTTAAACGGAAGCGGCGAACAATAGCTACAAGCTATCTATGAATCGGCCTGATGACAGTCGAAAGATGCCATGCCAACAGAGGAAGGTGTCTTCAGGAAGATGATTTGGACGTTGAAAAGAACGTTTATAATGTCAACAACTGTATTTTAACAGGCTGCTGCCGGCTATGTCCTGCCCTGTAAACCCAATAAATTGTTGTTCACACAATCCAGCTTTTAAAAGGGGGTTTTGTTTTTATATCTGACACTTGCCTCGCTAAGCCAATACGATTTACACATTTAGTACAGATTTTCATTGGATCGTCTTGTAAGAATCCCTAAATATGTCAATTAGCTCCTGGTTAGTTGACTTTTCTCTTTATTTTCAATGATGTAGCAAAACACCTCGAAATTTAAGCCACCATTATCATCCAAGTGAAGAAAAACAGCAACTCAAAAGACAACTTTACTTGGATGCTTTAAAAATTAAAATCATCACGTATAAGTAACTTTAATCCACCATAGGAACAGCCATTATCACTAACCTCCTCATCTTCCCCAACCGAACCCACAACTTTTCTTTCCTTCTGGATTATTTTGTTAATAGCAATCAGATAATACAGGAAAATTTTTATTTAAATTTTACGACACTTCAATCTTGCCAAGGATCACTCTCTGTCCTTACTTCCGATGGTTCGATCACTTGGTTCTCTGAAGCTTCACTGGCACTCGTATCAGTTTCAGCAGCACTAACTTCTGATGCTTCCACTTCATCATCGTCCTCATATCTACCCCATCTTCCTCCAAGTGCCATTGCCATCATCTCATATATCTTGTTACCTAACTCGGCAGGGCTGTCAGGCTGCATGATTAAAGAGAAACGTAAGAAAATTTATGGTACATAAACAATACATATCGGCAAAAATGTTGGCTGAACAAAAGAAATGATTCTGTCCACTTACAGAAAAACCACTGGAGATCAATGCCGTATCATACAACAAGTCAACTGCTCTCTTGGCTTCACTGCTTTCAGGCGCATTCTTGCAAGCAGCCTGCAAAGAAAATTAATTGAAATTAACATCATAATTAGACAAGGGCTAATTACCTTATGGCCGTCATTGAATAAACGAAAATCAAGGACAGCAAGTCATATATCAACATTTTCATGATACACTTGTCTAATTACCTTATGGCCGTCATTGAATAAACAAAAATCAAGGACAGCATGTCTTGATATATCAACATTTCCGTAATACACTTCTAACAATTAATATTTTTACCGGCTTAAACAAAGTGCACATAATTTAAACAGAGTCTGCAGTTATCTGAACTAATAGTGTCAAGTGTAATGAAGCCATTCTACTTTGTGCTTTCTTGGATTCCTGTGGTCCCAAGAAATGTTTCAACTGTTCTATCAAACACACCTAGTTCTCCACAAACTAATTAAAAGAATGCTACGCTAGAATATCTGCAATCAAGTTCAACTAAAATGGTCTTACATTCAAGTCTTTAATAATCGGATGATCTGGATTAATCTCCAGGATCCTCCTTCCCCTCATGAACTCCAAACTTGCTGTATCTCCAAGCGCTTGTGCTTTCATCAACCTGCATAATGAAAACATTAGTCGAGGAATGATTTAGTGCATGTTTGACTTATGGCGAGAAACAAAAATAAAATAAAATCATTCACCTTTCCATGTTAGCTGACCATCCAAACTTGCCAGAAACAAGCACACAAGGTGATGAACTTAGTCGCTTAGAAATTTGGACTTTGGCCACCTTGTCTCCCAGTTGTTGCTTTATCCAATCACAGAGAAGATTGAACTCTTGTTTGGTTTCTCTCTCTTTTACCTCATCTTCATCACCTGGTATAACAACAAATTCCATTAGATTCACACCAAAGCCATCAGAAATGAAGAGCAAGACAGCCAAAGGAAGATACCCCTCCCCCTTCAACCAATAAATAAATAAAAGAAACCATAAACACCAACCAAGTTCCAAGTCTTCCTTGCTAATATCAACAAATTTCTTCTCTTTGTAGGTCTGCAGGTTCTGAATGGCAACCTCATCGATAGGCTCAACTAAATAGAGAACCTAAAAGAAAGAAGCTTATATCGGTTATAATGCAAAGAAACCAGATCAGCTACTAAGAGGGGAAAAGAAAGAAAAAAAATGTGCTTAGTATAACAAGAATAAATAATTTGATTTAACAGTAGTATTTTTGTTTTGACAGTTCTTATTTCACTGCTAAGCAGTTTGTTATACTATATGTAGGCTTGCCTACTTCTTTGGTTGGATAAATAAGTTGATTTATCCAATATAAATAATGAAAGGAATAAAGGAAATCTCTGCCATCCTATCAACTATAACGAGCACCCAACAGTTAAACTAATTTCTTAAGCTTTTTCATGAGATTTCCAAATATAAGACTATCTGAAGATGATTCAAGTAGTTCACAAGGCAATATCTTATCAATTTTATCCACACATAAATTGGAACTACTCCAAATGCCATGAAGCCAACTAAAGAACTGAGGCCATGTTTAATTTGACCCTTACACATCCAATGCCGAATAGAAAAACATACCTCAATGTCTTTTTGAACCAACTTCTCCAAGAATGGAGCAGTCTTGGCACTTTTCAAGCTGTCGGTTGCCAAGTAATAAATAGCCTTTTGATTCTCACCCATATTTTCAACATACTCGTCCAAACTTGTCAATTCCTCTTCACTTTTTGATGTGTAAAACCGAAGCAATGGTGTTATACGCTTGTGATTACCAGAGTCTTCAATGCATCCCAACTTTAGGAACCTGCCAAAGTTCTCCCAGAACTTTTTGTAATCCTGTAATCAAGTTCACCATAGTCCAAGTTAAAAGACAAAGTTATGTCAGCAATGGTGAAAAAAAAAAAACATTAAGGTTCCATCACACAATATACCTCCTTATTTTCACTTTCAGAAATCTCCTGAATCATGTCAAAAGTTTTCCTGACAAGCCTCTTTCTCATAATTCTCACCTAATAAACAGTAACCATAATACAGTCAATATGGCAACATAACAGTAACTGCTAAATAGTTACCAGGGTTGCTCATTGACCCTAAACTGAGAATAAGGATTTACAGAGGATAATTTTACATGGGACAGTAAAATATTATTAAAGTATACAAAAAATTAATCTTACAATACGGCTTTCTTGGAGGATCTCTCGAGAAACATTAAGTGGAAGATCATCAGAGTCCACAACACCCTTCACAAAGCTCAAGTATCGTGGAAACTACAAAATAACATTCAGTTCAAGTACAAGTTAAAGCTTGATAAAACAAGCTACCAACACAAGGAAAGACTATATCTTTCATCACAGAAATGCAAATTACATAATTTAGTCACTTGAAGCAAGGGAACAAAGTAAAAGAAATTAAGCAATCCTTTTCCCTACATTCTTGTGAAGATCCAGAATTTATCCTTGATTGTCTCATACAAGTAGAACGCGGAAATACTTTTCTAGTTGAAAATTTCAAAGAACCTTTAAATGGATTTATCATTAACATGCAAGAAATGGATGGAGAACGAGATATCAAACCAGGCCAAAAAAATTTTGGTTATAACATTTCTTGGTTATCCGAATGTTATTCAATGCAAAGAACCATTATAAACTCCCACAAGTCTTGGAAAAGCCAATATTGTAAAAACAGAGTATCAGGTGACCAGATCAAAGCTTACCAGCTCTCCATCAAAATCATCTGAGATAAATACACGTTTCACATACAAACGTATGTTCTTTGTTTTTGGGTTTACTACATCCTCATTGTTTAGAGGACCCATGCCAGGAATATACAGAACACTCCTAAACTCCACCTCACCCTGCATGATTTTCATAGAAACTTTTACAAATCTAGTTACTCATAGGAACTCAATTCATAAACTATGGTCACATGCATACCTCTGTTGTGAAGTGAGTATATCCAAGTGGATCCAAGAATTCGTTGAAAGTCTTCTTGTAGAATTCATTGTACTCGTCTTTTTCAACCTCCTTAGGATTTCGCATCTACAACAGACCCCAAAAAAAGACATAAATAATGATTGTAACAATAAAATTATATGGGTCATACAGTAGCATTCTTAAGAAAAAGAGCATCTTAAATTGCATATTGTTGGGAAGACAAAACCAAACTCACCCATATTGGCTTTGTTTCATTTGCTAATTCCCAGTCCCAATACTTCTCAGTTTTAGTCGTCTTCTTTTTCTTCACTTCCTGTCAACAATCACATCAGCCAACCATAACACCACATTTACCGAGAAGATAGTTTGCTAGCTACAATAATATCAAAAAGCAATGGAACAGTTACTTCTGGGTTTTCTTCTCCTTCTTTTGGTGGTTCTTCCTCCTCTACCTGCTCAAAGATGTAAATATAGTAAGAATGGTTAAGAGCTAATTTTTAATGTGCTCAAAATTGAAATGCTTATAACAAAACAGAGTGACTCCTTGCCACTGGATATGAGATCAGGAAAAAGGATCAGCACAGAGATAAGCTGAGGTGTCACGAAGGAATGGTGCAGGAGGAACAAGAATTAATTCGATAGTTGTAAATTGTTTCCAGATGCCTAAAGCATCAGTGCTGATGGAAGGAATTATATCCAAATTAGAAAATAAATATGCACACTAACCTCAACTGTCCTTGATTTTTCTTGCCAAGTGTAGATTGGGAAAGAAACAAACTGGGAATAATTCTTCACCAGATTCTGAATTCTGGTGGGATCTGAGAATTCATACTTGTCATCTGACTGCAGGAGAACAATATAGACATATGGCACTCAGAAGAATTGAACATTTGAAGAACCAGAAATTTCTAAGGCAATTGTATTTGTAGCACGAAACACTACATTAAAATCTCAATGCTATTTACCGTCTTCCTTTAATATTTTTAAACATACAAATGCAAATACATTCAAATAGGGTGTAAAAGAGGAAAAAGAATGAACAGATAGAGTACCCTTAAATAAAGTGTAATCTGTGTGCCACGGACTAGAATATTTTCTGGATCAGTTTCCTCCCTAATCACATAGGAGCTACTGTCTGCTACAGCTTCCCAAACATATTGCTTGTCTGACTTTGGACTCTTTGTGGACACAACAACCTGTTCAAGAAACATATAAACAAGCAACCCAATTAGCTTGAAAATTATTGAACAAAAAGGCTTCATACATGAAGCAGAAGATGATAATGCAAGTTATCATTAAGATGACAGCATGTTACCTTCTCAGCAACAAGAAAAGCAGAATAGAATCCAACACCAAATTGCCCAATCAAACCATTGTCTGCCCCTAGATCCTTATTTTCCTACAAATAATGAGATGCTAAGTCACTCTCCAAAACACTTTTTTTTTCCTTTATTTTCTAAAAGGAGAGAGTTATTTACAAAATACAAAAGAAATCACCTTAAGAGCCTTAAGAAATTTGGAAGTACCACTTTGAGCAATTGTTCCAAGACAGTCAATAAGCTCTTCTTTGGTCATTCCAATTCCCGTATCCCTGAAAATAAATTTATTTATTTTAATTAAGTCCTCTTCGTATCATTTTTTTTTTCGAGAAGGTGATTAAAAAACATACGTTATAGTGATAGTCCCATTATCTGGATCAGGTTTGATGCGTATCTCTAGTTCTCCCGAATCTCCAAGCAGAGAGGGTTCAGTCACGCTTAAGAATCTAAGCTTATCTAAAGCATCACTTGCATTACTGGAACACAAAAACAGAACTTCGTCAATCGTCCAAAACAGAAAACCAACTAAACTAAAAGTAACTTGATTCTTCATTTAAAAAGAGCATGGTTTTAGCAGGAAATAAATATTCTCACCTTACAAGCTCTCTCAGAAAGACCTCTTTATGACTGTATAGACTGTGAACAATCAAATCCAACAAGCGACTAACCTGCAACCATTTGTAAACTATTAATTTCCGAATAGAAAATATAGGGTAAAAACTTTCAATGTAAACAAGCATCTACCTTTAGCCAACCAAAGCTTTATCCAATAATAATAAGTGTATTTTTCAAGTATCGTAATACATCAAGCAAACATCATTTTCCCTTAATTTTCTCATAAAGCCACCAAGTAAATCCCTAAATATTCCACCAAAAGCAGAAACAGGAGAGCAAAATCCAGGAAAAGCAAAAGAAACCCACCTCGGCTTGGTACTCAAATTTCTCCCCGGAGGTCTCTTCGGCCTCTTTCTCAGCGACAGCTGAAGCCTCACATCGAACCGCTATCCGGTTGTTTCTCTTCTCAAGTTTCCACCTCAATCGAGAGCAAGAGAAGGCCTTGTTGAGGGCATTTGGAGGTAGAAAAGCGGTTCTGAGATTGAAGGCCTTGTTGGGGTTTGTCAAAGGGAGAGAGGCTAAAGATGGAGTAGCTAAGCTTCTGCTTAGAACTGGAGCCATCAAAGTAAAGCCCTAGAGAAATAGAGAGAAGACCAAGAAGATAAAATTTTGGGTTTAGAGAAACAGGAGTGAAACTAAAAACCCTACTGAAAGAAGTGAGGGAGGTTTATGGGAGAGCGTGGAGGGTTCTAGAAGTTGGAAAACAAGGTGGGAAGTTTTATTTGAGTTTGGGTTTACTTGCCTTTGGAATTGTAAGGCTTATATTCGGCCATTTCAGCAACTTAACACAATATTATCCATCCCTCTATAGTTTTTCCCTGTAATTAACTAATTTTCAGTTTCCAAGGATAGGAATGTTGCCATTTTACCAAAAAAATTCATTTTTAATTAAAATTTACCGAAATGGGTCACTTTTTTAATTATTTACCGGAATCGGCCAATTACGCAAAATCGCTGCCACGTAAGCGCGATGTCGTAGTGCGTGATGAGATCATCGCGTCACGTCGAGGCGACTGGCCGACGTGGAAGGAAATCGCGCCTCAAGGACGCGATTTCCTTCCACGCCAGTCAGTCGCCCGACGTGACGCTGATGACACGCTGCAACGTGAACAAGACTTAACGGTCAAAAATTTGACTGTTGCCCCCCAACGGTCATTTTTTTTACTATAAAACCCCCTACCCCTTATTTTTTCACAAACAAATATTCTCTCAATTTCCTTCCAAAATCTCTCAATTTCCTTCAAAAAATCTCTTAAATCCATATTAAATTTCTTTTTCCATTCAATTTCATTTTTTAAAGAAAATTTTAAATTTTTTAATTTTTTTAAATAATTTTAATATTTTTAATATTTTCAACATTGGCCGGATCATTAATTCATCTTGATAGGAATCACATATCGGTGGAGCAAATGAAAATGGTAAGTATTAAATTTAAATTTTAAATTTTATTTAAGATATTTTTATTTATGTATTTTTAGATAATTATTAATTTATTTTTTGTTATAAAAGTCTAAAGATCGGGTATTGGAATGCAATATTCGGAATATGCATGGTCCTCCATCACCGTTAGTAGAGAACTACCTGCGGGAAGCGGGATTTTGGCACGTGGCGACGGTAGGCTGGGGATGCAAGTTGGAGCCGAAACTGATAAGTGGGTTAATCGAGAGGTGGAGACCCGAGACGCACACATTTCATCTTCCATGTAAAGAGTGCACTATCACTCTAGAAGATGTCCATCTGCATTTGAGATTGCTTGGTGGGCGGGCACCCAACACGGGTCCGCCTAATCTAGCAATTGGGAGGCGGTGTGCTACTGAGCTTTTGGTACCGTTAGGATAAAATGGATGGAGGTAAGGTGGAGATGGGTGGTTACGTGCCACCTTCCCGATCTGAATGCAAATTCAACCGAAATTGAAAGAATTCGATATGCTCGAGCATACATTCTTCAAATAATTGGAGGCTATCGATGGTCGACACGTCACGCGAGCCGCAGTACATCTAAGGTGGTCGCTAAAACTCGTTGATTTTAGAGCAATGGTGAATTAAGTTGGGTCTGCGTCTTGGCAACATTATATCGGGAGATGTGCGGGGCGACCAAACCGAGGAGAGCAAAAATCGGAGGTTGCTTGTCACTACTGCAATCATGGGCACGGTTTCGCTTTCCATTTCTACGTCCTTGAGTGAACCACCCATATACATTCCCACTCGTAATGAGGTAAATTTTATATTACATTTTGAAATTGTTATGTAAATTTTGTAAGAATAAAAGTATGCTAAAAATTTATTTAATTAGGTGGAACCATCCGGCAAGTTATCGTGGATTACCGTCTGAACTTGAAGATATACGGCTTCTATTGGAGCAACGGTCGGAAGCAGAAGTAAGTATTATTGCAAATAGATATTTCCATACATTCGCTAGTGGATTGATGTTTAATATTTAGTATTATGTATATAAGTAATATTTCTATCATGTTCATGTAGTTTCAATGGACATCATACGAGGATCCGGTAGTCCGGCAAGAATCCGGAAGAGTTTTACAAAATCCAACGCTTGCACGTGAAAGTGGTGTTGATCAACTATGCAACCGTGGAGCCCCACCAGACAGACAGAGTCCTACGACAGTTTGGATGTAGACAACCGATCCCTGCAGACCCTGAGGTGTTTGACGAGCACCACAAAATCGACCTTCGGCTATTAGGTACGGATTGGACTAGATACTGGTCAGAGTACATAGAAATGTGGGAAAATCGGCATGAATATCTACCAACTCGGGAACAAATCATCGTTCCCGAGTTAGCGTGCGTTCCAGAATACATGCCATTGTTTAGGATCCATGAAAAGCCGTATTTACTTACGCCAGAGGAGAGGCAGCGGCAAATACGTGTCGGAAGGGAAAGGCGCGGGCCTCTAAATCTAAGGAGACAAGACTACGAGGGCAGCCCCTCAACGAGGCCCAGACATTCACCCGGTTCATCATTAGTAGCCATGCAATCACCGTCCCCAACGAGAGCACCGACGCAGTCACCTGACGCAGCAATTCAACAGATGATACCCACGCATTCGCCTTTCCCTATGATGCCAGGTATGTTTCCTAGCCCTTATATGTACCCTAACCCGTACATGTATCCTTTTCCGAATCCTATGGTAGGTTGGAGCCAAATTCCCGGATCAGCTCCATTTCCTGTAATGCCGAGCGGACCACCGATAACTAGGCCAGCGGCGTAGGAGGGGTCGCAAGGGGGGCCGTCGGGGAGCTCTCCTTTTTACCAATCGCCTGCAACGCATGGCTTTCAAACTCCGTCGCCGTTCATGATGCAAACACCATCGCCGTTCACGATGCAAACACCTCCACATACACTATTCTTTGAAGGTGGATCATCGTCCCAAGTCCGACAACCAGATGCCGAACCGAAAGAACAACAATCACTACCGGAGGAAGAACAACCGCCGCCGAAAGCTAGAGGAAGGAGGAATCTAGCGCGTAATCGTCGACGGCCGCCATGTAGAACCGAATCCCCCGGTCATAGACATTGATTACCGTATTAAAATTTATCATTTGATGTAATGAAATACAAGTTTATGACGATGTAATACACATAGAAATTTTTCCAAGTTATTTTGATATAATTTGTTTAAAAACTCAACCCTAACCTAATTAAATTAAAAACCCTAACCCTAATTTAAATTAATTAAAAACCCTAACCCTAATTTAATTTAATTAAAAACCTAACCCTAATTTAATTTAATTTGATTTAACGACGTGGTAATTAACGCCGTTTTTGATGCTATGCTGTTTCAAAGCACCAATAAAACTATCCTTATTGGTAAACTGATTACCAACTTCAAGTTCACCGATATCTACCCCCAAACTTGTATGATCGCGCAACCGGTGTGGTAGATCTGGAAACTCTAACGCATCATCTGCTGACAGATCGACATTATGCATGTGGGCTGGAGGTGAGTATGCTCTGAATCGTAGATTTTCTTCATCATCTGAACTCCTATCACCATCTTCACCTTCTGTTAGAATAGGCTCCGGTTCAGAAAATAATCCCACCTCTGCACCATCCGGCCCGGGCTCTCGAGGTGGATCCACATCGGACTCATCTTCTAACCCACAATCATCTGCAGCGTACGACGTCCCCTCACCGGTTGATGTCGTAGGAAGTACGTCATCCCTTCTTCTAGGCATTTGATAACGTCCCCAATTGGATGTAGATTGCCATCCACTAGAACTTGATGCAGTTCCCCAGCTCGTATTTTCAGGGTCAAACGTCGAGCCACCGACGTACATGTCTCATCCACCAACAGAGTGTCTTGGTGGGGATGTGTATTCGACACCGCTACCGAACATGGGCTATTCCGTATTTTGTAACCCGCTAACCGAGTGTCGGCCAGGGGTCGTGTATACATCTCGAACACTGGACAGAAGTACATCAGTTGGCGACGTAAATTGTACATATAACTCAATATAAGTTGCTCCGCTAGCAAGATGAGTCTGCACAATTGCCTCCAAGCTACGAGCACCTTTTATGTCGAACGAGTCATATGTCACCGGATCAACAGAAGAACAAAATCGATATGTGATTGATAGAACTTTCATTGGCGTCGTTCCGAAGATTTTACGCCTAATTCTTTTACGAAGTTTTGTCAAATCTATGTTTTGGCTAAATGACAGTCGCACCGTATTCTCCGACAAAAAAACAACACCATTCTCGGTGTGGCAAACCTCACCATCGTAGTAAATAACAGCACTAATGCGTTCACTCATTTTGAAACTCTAACTTTCTTAGCCTCTCTAAAATGTTTCTGCTATGACTTATGCATTCTAAGAACATTTTCTACCTAATTTATAGCCTCATTAAACTTGTTATCAGAGCAAAATCGCGTCCACGAGGGCGCGATTTGACACTATTTGCTTAGAAACATCAAAAAATAATTATTTCCTACATGACCAACTGTAGCGAAACCGCGTCCACGAGGGCGCAATTTCACAATTTCTTCTCATATAGCATCCTGGTATCAGCGATTTTATACTATTTGCTCAGAAAACGTCAAAAAAAAATTATTTCTTACATGACCAACTGTAGCGAAATCGCGTCCACGAGGGCACGATTTCACAATTTCTTCTCTGATAGCATCCTAGTATAAGTGATTTTATACTATTTGACCAGAAATGTCAACTCGAAATAATTTTTCCCGGGACTCCTAAACCTTAAAAAGCCTGCACCCTAAACCCTAAAATCCAAAAAACCCAAACGTAAAATTAACGTCAAAATCGCGTCCCCGAAAACGCGCTACGATAGATCATCGCGTCCACGTCGGTCAGGATGGCCGACGTGGAAGGAAATCGCGTCCTTGAGGCGCGATTTCCTTCCACGCCGCCAGTCGCTTTACGTGGACGCGATGATCCGTCACGCACTCGACATCGCTTTACGTGGCGCGATTTCGCAAAAATGGCCCATTCCGTAAATAATTAAAAAGTGGCCCATTTCGGTAAATTTTAATTAAAATGGATTTTTTTGGTAAAATGGCTAGGAATGTTGTCCTTTGATTTTTTAATTTAATGTAAAATTATTTAATACATTATGAGTTAAAATTTTATAAGGTGAGAAGAAATCATCATGTATTTGTAAACAAATATTAAAAATAAATTAAAATAAATATGGATCATATATTAAATTTCGCTTGTAAAGTTAAAAAACTCTATTGACAGTAAACAGAATACTAACCATTTTTTTTATTTGTATGTACAATATTGAAAAAACATTTTGTTCAATAGCTAAGATGCTGAATTATTTAGCAAACTCGTTGAGTCTACAAAAGGGAAAGGTGAAATCAACATCCTAAGGTCTCAACTTCAAAGTTGGCACCTTCAAGAGTTGACTTAAATGAAAGTTAGTTCCTACAAGTGTTGACTTTAAAATCGATCTCCCGGGGTGTTGACTTCGATTTGCATGCCATGCATGTTCGATGCAACAGTGGAAGCTTAGATGCAACAATTAAAGGAAGCATGCAAAGGCTGAGAAATATAACTTTCTCGTACATATGTAAAGGGTTGAAAAAAGGCAGAGTTGAAATGGTTGAAATGATAGAACAAGGCAAAGTTGAGATGATGGAACAAAGCAATGTATGAGTAAAGAATAAGTGAAATAGTAATGGAAAATGTGGAGGAGGTTGAAAATTGTATATGTACACCCTTATGTCATGGGTTGCGCATGGGAGCACGCAACCATGACAAACTTGTGTGATCCATCGTATTTGAAGGAGGTCATTTGGCCCAACCAAACTGGCCCATTGCCTGGAGAGATTAAAAGCCCATCCCAAGAGCCTGGTAAAAATGGGAAGTGATCCAAGAAGATATGATTATGTAATCTTAGAGTTCTAATTGTATACAGGTTCTAATTGTGTCTTAGAGTTCTAATTGTATACAGCTTTTAATTGTAGCCTTTGATGTATTTTGAGGCTCAACTATAAATAGAGACCTCTTTGCTCATTGTAATTCATTAAGTTATCAATAAGAATTTTGAGAGTATTCACTCAAACTTTTCTCTCAAGTGTTGTTGCTTTTCTGTGGCTTTTGTTCATCTTTCAACGTTCGTTCTTACTTCGTTCTTCTGCTGTTCTTCGCAGGTGCCTTGAGGAAATTCTGTTAAATCCTTTATCATTGCAAGTTAGGCCGACTTAGCCGTTTTTGCTGTTGAATCCTTTATCATTGCGAGTTAGGCTGACTTAGGCGTTTTTAAGCAATGTATGAGTAAAGAATAAGTGAAATAGTAATGGAAAATGTGGAGGAGGTTGAAAATTGTATATGTACACCTTTACACCAAGATAAGTAAAGCAAGTTTATTTGGCTTCTTTATTCCTTGAGCATTGTTATCTTTTTCTAGCTACTATCTTTCGAATATTCTACAATATTTACCTATCTTTCTCAATCTTTGTAAGTATTTTTTCCATGAAATTATATTTCATTAACATACTAGGTATTAGTGTTAAATATGCAATAGACTATTGAGATTGTTGTTGAATATACATTAGTTTATGACATTTTTAATATATATTAGTGTTGAATATACATTAAAATTTGATATCTATTTGTGTTGAATATTTATTTGTGTTAAATATACAATATATTTAGGGTGATGACATTGTTTTTCTTTTGTTCGAAATTTGACATTGTTATGTCGTTGTATATCTAGGGTGAAGGAAAAGATTATTAAGGAAAATCTTCAATGTGTCAAGCATAGTGATATTTTGAATATTCAATAGTGTTGTTGTGTTATTAGAATTATAAAATCTACTAAGCATATTTTTATTTTCATACAAAAATGTTAATGTTATAAATAAATATATTATATTAGCAAGAATAATGTTATTGTTTTATTTATTATATATTGATTAACTTTTTTAAAATTTAAATTGATATTATACACATGAGTTCTATACAAAAATGAGCAACGGGTTTTATGATGCGATGAACTATAATGGTCGGATTCATGATATGGATATCAGTGTAATCTTCGAGTCCAAATGTTTAAAAAAAGACATCACGTTAGTGGAGATTAAGCGCAAAATTGGTTAAAAAGTTGGAGCTTTAATCAGGTTGTTGAGGTATAGATTTATAAATGTGACAATTTAGTGAGATATTTGTAATTCATGTAGCAGATGATGATAATCGGTAGACAATGATTACACTTCAAGAGTCAAAATGGTGGTGGAAAAGTTAAGTTGTATGTCGAGCTCGACAACATTAAAGAAGGACATGGTGGCCAATATTCCAAGCTTGTCTAGGAACCCTATATCGATGTCTCAAATAATTCATGTAGTGGATTCACAAATTAGAACATTAGACCTAACATACGAGTTTATTTATAATTTCATTTCGCTATTGGAAACACCAGTTATCACTGATAAATAGATTCAGACAGAAATGCAATCAAGATATTTTGCATCACAGTTTCCAGAATTCAGATCTAGTGGTTCTCCAAATCCATATGAGGTGCCATCAACTTCTGTTGGAATACACCATTCCCAACTAGAGCCAGAAGTGCATGAGAATATCATGTCTTGCTATTTAGAGAACTCATCGGTGACTTTAGCAATGCTGATTTTAGGACCAGGGAACATGTACATGTTGTTGAAGTTGGACAGGATATTCTGGAATATCAACCTCTAGCCTATATGCTCGAATTTAACTTTGACAATATGTAAGAACTGAAGTTTCCGGAGCATTTGGATATCATTCTAGATATCACTTCAGTTGCTACATATTCAGGGTAATTGGTTGTCGGTACTCAATTTCCAACGCAATAAATTCTCGTATTAGCCATTTAGGAGTATAATATTAAGGTTGTAACACCTTATACCTGGCTCGGTCACCAAGCTCGAATATTAAAATGTTACACCACCGTCATGCATCACACACATTATAAAATGTCACATTAATAGGCAGTCCTCCTCTTTATTAGCGTTCTTACAAATTACCATACCGACTTCCTATACATCGAAATATTATAGAGATATTGCTTTTATAACTCAAATATCGATACCTCTACCCCAGCCCACAAAAATAAAGCACATCTAAGCATTTAGTCCATTCCAACAAATATCTAATCAACATGCATCATTTACCTCCTTAAACCAATGTCAAAATGACCAAAATAATAGTTCAAAGTATTGAAAACATCTCCAAGCAAGAATCAACATACCAAGGTTCCAGCCTATAGTTCCTAGGAATAATTAAGTTACAAAATATCCAAAACATCATGGAAATATCATGCAACAGTTCTACCACATTATTCAACGTCCATTGGCCCTACATACAGTTCATGGTACTTCATCATAGCAAATCTTCAAACCAAAATAATACAAATGAAATGATTATGACATCCATCAAAAGTGATAGAAAACTAAACCCATAAAATATCATCAGGACCATAATAATAATCAATCAAAGTCTAACCACATTGTCTTATCCCCACAATTCAAAAAATAATATTAATGCCACCTACGCAAATACTAAAGCCTAACTTGGATCACTTCTTTGGTATCCTCGCACCACTCATACCGCAATGCTAAATATCTGCAATAGTTAAAGAGAGTGGCTGAGCTTAAACAAGCTCAGTGAATGTCGGAGTAACCACAAAGTATACACAATATCAAATGTTAAACAAGAGCATACTACAACACATTCACAACCATATTCTAACCAAGTCAAAATAACATATTCACGTTTCATTAAATCATAAAACTAGCATATACTCTTACATGCAATGACACTCAACTCGCTTATATATATAATTCATTTAACAATAATTCATCAAGACTAACAACGTATACATGCTTTAGTAACTCGCAAGTCTAGTTGATATACTCACATGCACTCAAGTTAAATGGAAATGACCCAAACCACAATTACATACGCAATTTACTATGAGAACATACTAACATTTTCATGAAACTTAAATCAACTCATTTAGCATATTATTCACATGTTTATGCATCCATCTCACATCGTATTATCCCAATATAAAAGTTCACATTTAAACGATAATTTGGCACTTGAGGCTATGAAACATAAAAGTGGGCTCTATCACTACACATCGGATACACGGATCTCCAACACACCAATTGACTCATAGAGTCAAACATATCCCAAAAAGTGAAGCATAAAGCTAACACTCTCCAACACACCAAACATGTCCCGTTGAATGGAGCTTAGCTCACATTCCCTTATTCTCCAACCTGTCTCAGGGCCTTAATGCCCAAAAACACAATACATATAGGTGAGTACTCACAATTCTATAGCATGCCAACTATATCCAACGGTTTCAAGAGATCACAAGGTCAAAATATCCATAATTATACATTTTTAATTATTGATTTAATGCACATCATCTCTGTTCATATTCATCAATTTACATCACAACTTGTACACAATACATGCTTATCGGATTCACATTTAATTGCACTTTAAGTTCCACAATAATGTTCATTAAGCCATCACTGTAACACCGCTAACCCGTCTCCGTCGCTGGATTAGGGTTACGAAGCATTATCATACAATCAAAAACATTTAACATCACAATATTTAAGTAAATTAAACATATCATAATCCATTCAATCACATGCATTTTGTCCTAAATCGAGCCCTCGAGGCCCTAAAATAGCTTTGAGACAATTCGGGACTAATTGAAACAAAATGGAAAGTTTAGGAAAAAGTTACAAAAATTGGAAACAGGGGGTCACACGGCCACGTAACTTTCGAAGAATGGACACACGTCTGTGTCCCAAACCGTGTCTTCACTCGTGTAACTCACTAAGATGCATCACACGCCCGTGTCTTAGGTCGTGTGCTAGGCCGTGTAACCCATTAACTTGAACACTATGAAACTCACAAATGACACACTCCCGTGTCACCAGGCCGTGTGAGACAGCCCGTGTCTCAAGCCGCGTGAACCCAAAATTCACCTATTCAAGCCATTTCATAACCAAACTATGCATAAATATACAATCCAATTGTGCGCACTTCCAAGTGACCTAAACATCGTCCAAACACACCTAGAGATGTCATTTCAAAGACCCTAATTCAACTAACCAATATGCCATTCAAGGCACCACAAATGCATCAAAACATCAAATACCTAAACATGGCAACATTGCCATAATCCAAACATAATAACCAAGTTCAATTAACTAACATTTATAACCAAACGCAAGCCATCTAAACATACCAGAGAACCTTAAATACAAGCACATTAAGGTAACCAAAATGAAATAACTTGGTAAGGCATCAAAATATACTAAACCAACATAGCTTCCAAAACTTATACACACTAAAAACATCATTAACACATTCATCAAAATACCATTCTCAAACCATCACAAACGTACCAAAAGATCATGCTTTTCAATCACTAAAAGTGGTCAAGATGACCTTACTTAACAAGCAATACAAGTCCATCATATAAACATAAACTTCAAGATACAAGCATACTAAATCAACCATTTAATACATCCATAAGCCATCAAAACAAAAGACCTATACATGTCATTATTAACCTTGGCCAAAATACTCAAAACCTACCAAATTGATTGATGGATAGTGTGATAGGTCTCCGACGAGCTTCCAACCAAATTGAGCTTCCGATGATCTATAAAATAAAGGAAAACAACTATATAAGCAACGAGTGCTTAGTAAGCTCGTATAAACTTAAACATAACTTACCACTTTATTAATACAATCCATAGATTAAGCATAAATCATTACCAATACCATAAGCTTAGTATAAGCCTATTGAAACACCATTAAACTCACAAGTTAGTAAGTTCATCAACATCACATATAAGTTCATTTATAACATAAGTGAATTTCAGAAGATACATCACATATTCATCAACCTTTTCATAAGATTATGAACCATTCCATTTACTTGTTTACCGTTCCATTCCAAATGCTTAGTATAAGCCTAAACAACATCATCAATTCACAAGTTAGTGCATTTTTCCATGATATAAATGAGTTCATTCATAGCATAAGTAGATTTCTCATATATATGTACATAACTTAACTTATCAATCTTTTTATAACATCATATTACATCTCAATTGTGAACTTGCCGTTTCATTCGTTTTTCTTACCCATTGAACCATCTAGAATTACATCGGATACTCGGGAAAGCTCACACATAGTTTGCCTTTACATATAATCATAACCTTTCCTTTACATCAATGCTCACATGAGCTGTGAAATGGGTCTGTTCACACGAGCTATGGAGTATCCGCAACAAATGCAGGACCTCAGCCATCGGTAGGACGTTTAAGACCAGCACCCAAAACATGAAATGTCTAATGACATGTCATTTGTATTCTAAGAATTCTTAAGGTTCAACCGAGACTCGATAGCCGTCAATTCATTAAAGTATTGATACATTTATATATTGATTCATTTACATCAAAACAACATAATAAACATTCAACTTAAATAAAATTAAAGTTATTACAGTTTATACAAACTTACCTCGATAAATACAGTTGTAAAACGAAGCTGACGACTAATCCAACACTTAGTTTTTCCTCGATTTTGATCCGTTTGGCTCATTTCTTAATCTAAATAATAATTTTTATCCAATTAAACCATTTAAATAACTTAACATAATCAATTCGAGCCTATAATCCATTTTAAGTTGAATTTACAAAATTACCCCTAATATTTTAACTTTTATGCAATTTAGTCCCTAAACCCAAAACTTGCAAGTCACCATTTTTAACCATAAATCATGCTAGCCAAATTTTTACCCAATCTTATAACGACCTATATTTATCCATAATTTACACTATTTTCCTTAAATTTTATCATTTTATCATCAAAAATTATTTAACAAAATACTTATATTTAACAACCAAGCTTTATAATCTAACATAAAATTTCAAGAATACCACAATTTCATCCATGATAAAATTCTAAACATTTAAAAATTTAACAAATTGATCCCGAGTTAGCTAGATTAAGTTATAATGATTTCAAAAACATAAATTTACGAAAAATGGATTAACAAAGGCTTACCATGCATGACCAAAACCAATGCCAAGCTTCAAGCTTCATTGCCATGGAGGTTCGGTGGAAGAAAAATTAAAATGAAAGAGATGACGCTTTCTTTTTTGCTTTTTACTAATTTATGAAAGAGATGACACTTTCTTTTTTGCTTTTTACTAATTTAACATTTAATTAATATAATAATATTATTATAAAACACTTAAATTTTAATCAAATTCTTCCACCTACAGTCTAAATTTAATTCTAATGGTTTAATTACCATATAAGTCCTCTCACATTAACTAAATAAACCAATTAACTAATTAAAACCAATAGGAAGTAAATTTTGTAACTTTTACAATTTTAGTCCTTTTACCTTAATTAACTATGCAAAAGTTAAAATTTTCGGACCAAACTTTAATACACCTATATAATCACTCTGTAAATATTTAATAAAAATATTTACAGGCTTGGTTTATAGAAACAAGGTCTCGATACCTCATTTTCTAAAACCACTTGACTTTAGGGACATACCACTTGAACCTAATTATTCTTTCATTTAACAAAAATCATTAAATCAAAATTTATCAATACACTATATTTGACTCGTAAATATTAAATAATAATGTTTTCGAACTCACTTATCGAATTTGTGGCCCCAAAACCACTATTTCCGATATCACTGAAAAACGGGCTATTACAATCACATATCCTACCACCTATGTGTGCATTAAAATCAGTACATCATATATCACATACAAGTATTCTCACATATTACCTATCATAATAATATCACATTCTACAATTCAACACATAGGTCTTACTGAAATTCCGCTTGCTTTCGCTACATATTTGCATTATTAGCATATCATTGTCATTGTCATTTGACATATATATCATGCCCACAACACAACACAATTCACAATAGTCATCACACATGTCTCATATCACAATATCATATCATAATAATCAATCCACAATTATTCACATAATGACATAATTTGCCAAAATAACGCAAGGGAAATAGAAAGCTTACACTCAGAACTTAAGATAGGGATTTAGACTATTCCTAAGCTCCTAATTAACACTATGAATCATATCTAAAAGTAGCGATTCCAAACATTCACCGTTCGCGTTTTTACCTAATTGCCGAAAGCCTAAACTAGCTTTTCTTTGCCTTTATTTCTACTCGTTGAAGGTCCTAATGATTCCGAAGCTTTAATAAGGGTAAATCACACAACAACAAAATCAACAATAAACAAAGACTCACTTCAAACAATCAAAATATAAGCCTAAGCTAAGTTCTCATGTAGACATAACAAACTTGAATTTCAATTATCTCGGTCTATACTTAATTTTTTGCCTAAAATGAATTTCATTCATCTAATTATTCACCTAAGATTGATTCTCAATCTTTAAACTACATTAAACTACCCAATTGATGGTATCAAAACTTTTCGACATGTTTATGGCAATTTTCACGAAAATTCATTAAAACGTTGGAATTCTTCAACGAAAATTTAAATTAAGTTTAGAAACCTTCTAATCATGTTAAAAGTAATTGAAAAACACTTTGAAACTGCATTTTTACCCATAATCCTGAAATCCACGATTAACGCCCTAATTTTTTACTTTATTTAAAAAATGCGATTTAATGGCTAAAAAATCAATTTAAATGATCAAATAACATAAAAACTAATAAGGAATCGAATTGTTACCTTAGTTGATGAAAAACTGAATGTTTCATCGAAAACCTGAAAAACCCAAACATTGAACAATGGAGAAATCTATGGTGTTCTTGGATATTTTTCTTGAAATACTATAGAGATTTATGACTTGAGGAATGATAGAAATCTAAGGAATTAAGTTTGATAATCAAAATTGAATGAGAGGAGCTTTGGAATGCAATGGACAGTAAAACAAAAATATAGAGAAGAGACTAACGTGGGTTTTATAAAGATGAAAGGGGAAAAGAGGGTGAAAATTAAAATTTGGTTAAAAACTCATAATTTAGACCCTTTTACAAATTAGTCCTTATTTCAAAATTGAAAGTCTTTTGAACATTATTTTCAGAAAGTGTTTTAATTTCCAAAATGCCATAGACAAAAACATTTTTGAATACCATGCTAATGAAATTCTCAAGCTCACTAGAGCAAAAATCCTCATTTTACCCTCGAAAATTCTAGGCTCAATTTTGGGGGTTGTGACAAAGATGTTCATAGATTATAAAGTTGATATATCTACAACTATATTTGTTGCATCATGTGCAAAATTTGGCGAAGGATGCATATGGAGGGTACGAGCCTCATTTCTAAAGCAGAAACAACTATGGAAAATAGCCAATGTATTGGTCCTTATACCTACACCGTTCAATGATATCCCAAGATCAGCATAAATTGAGCTCAAATATGATAGACATAATAGTAGCACCACTAGTGGAAGAAAACCAAATGTTTCAGTTTCGAGGCTAATAGTAGATATTCTTAGCGGATATGGATGCCAAGTATCGTGTGCTAAGGCATAGAAAGCAAAGCAAAAGTGCTATAAGAAATTGTAGAGGTTGTTGGCAACATTACAATAATGGGTATCAGGTACCATAGTTGAGCTAGAGGCACTACCAACGTACAAGAGCAATCTACTAGCATGGGGTAAAAGAAATTTTAGTCACATTTTTGGGACATTTAAGTCTTGCATCGAAAGGTTTTCAAATTATAATCCCATTGTCTAAATTGACGGTTTATGTCATTACAAGAAATACAAAAATATACTCCTCTGACAGCCTATAAACTTGTTATGGTTTATAGAATAAATATCACACCAAAAATATATAAAATTAAATTGGTGTCCGCAAGTGTACGAATCAAATTCTAATATAGTAAAGTTTACAAAGAAAGAATGGTAAGTATTCCGAGGAGTGTACCTAAAGGATTGTAGATTGGAGAAATTATTATTAAATTAATTACAAAAATTACTAATCTAATCGATTGACAAATTAGTAGTGCGAATCCAAATTAAAGTATTTATTAAACTAATTAAATTATTAAACCTAAATTAACCTAATGGACTTTCCTATTCCTAGTGTTGACAATGCGAGCCTCTAGCCTATGATAAATTAAATCCCAAATTAATAAATAGAAGATTAAATAATTTCATAATTCGGGTTTTAATATGAAGTGGCTATTAATTAACTAGTATTACCTCATGGTCTCTACTAATTAATTAATCGCTAGATATTCGCTTATCTCCCGACCTCACTTTCTCCATCTAGATAAATTATGTTTACTCAGCAAACTTGTGTCCCAACCTCGTTTAACCTTTGATTACTTCTTAGGGTTTTCAAGTTGAAGGTTTAAGAACACATAACTTATACCAACTAAGTCTATTATGAACCCTTATTCTTTTGTTAATTAATTAATCAGTTCAATAAATGAATCATGCAAGATATGAATAAAGCACAAGATATTATTCTAATATTCATACAAACATTAGCTGATCAGGCTAACGAAATATAAATAAAATAATAAAATAGAAGAGTAAAGAGAATGCTCATTGATAAATATAATGAAGCATGGATCCAGAGCAATCTCCAGTCGCAATTGCCTTCACATTAGAATAGAAAATTTTTGACTAAACAAACAGAAAAGAAAAGAAAACTAAAATTTGTGTTTGATGAATGTATTATTTGATTGATGCCCTAAATTGTGTACAAAAGCTTCTTATTTGTAGGCTAAAATGTGTGCACTTTATGCCTTATATGCCCCTGATACTTTGGGTGTAAGTAAGAAATAAAATCTATGAGAATCTGTCAAAATACGATTGTTGGCGTCATCCTTGCTTGTGACCTACATTCAGGCCATGACTCAACATAGGCTACTAAGGCGCAACATAGGAGTTGCTATGGCTCAACACACGGTGCGTGTCACGCCATAGGCTTTCTATGTCGCGCTATAACAATGATTTTATGGCTTTGGATGTTCTTGTCGTGCTATCACTGTAATATCCCTAAATCGGGTATATTTTTTTGGGTTCTGAGCGTGAATTTAGGAATTATTGGGTTAATAGTAATTTTTATTCAATTTAGGAGGTCAATTTCATCAAAAATCGATTAAACAATAATCTGGAAAAATAAAAATATTTTTTGGAAATTAGTTTTAAAGTAATTAAATAATTATTAGTAAAAATAATTAATTTGGGTCGAAAAAGAATTTTAAAATAATTTTATTGGGGTTAATTTGAGTTAAATTTAAATATTAATTAAATTGAATTTAATTGTAAAATAAAGAAAATTTTGGAGTATTTATTTGGCAAATAAACCTTTAAATTTAGAATTTTGAAGGGAAATGATCAATTGGTAAAGTAAGGGAAATGTGAGAGTGACCACTGGGCAAAATTCTCAATTTTTAAATTTTTTGTGGGTTGCTTTAGTGTTAAATACAATGTATCTAGCCTAATTTTCATACCGGTAACATTAGATTAGAGAGTTATAAATATTTTTTTCTTTGCATGGTTTTAAAGTTCTATCATCAAAGAATAGATTCAAAAAATTTCCTTCCAAAATACTCTCTGTTTTCACCCGAAATTATTCACAAAAGTAACCAAAAATATTCTGAAATTTCTCAAGATTCTTGAATCAAGATTTTCAATCAAAGAATTTAGAACAAATAAAATGTAATTATTATTTCTAAACTTATTTTTATGCTGATTAGCAGCATATTTACACGATTTGAGTGCTAATTGCATGATTTTTTATTAATGTCATATTATTCTAAAGCTTAAGGTGCTTTAATGGTGGATCTTGAATTTTGAGAGGAAATCAACAAACCAGTGGATGTTCCAACTCAAAATGGATCTATTAGAAATTTCTTAAGATTCTTGAATCAAGATTTTCAATCAAACGATTTAGAAAGAATCAAAGGTAATTATTATTTCTAAACTTATTTTTATGATGATTAGAAGCATATTTACATGATTTGAGTGATAATTGCATGATTTTTTATTAATGTCATCTTCTTCAAAATCTTAAGGTGCTTTAATGGTGGATCTTGAATTTTGAGAGAAAATCCAGAAATCAATGGATGTTCCAACTCAAAATGGATCTATTAGAAATTTCTTAAGATTCTTGAATCAAGATTTTCAATCAAAGAATTTAAAACGAATCAAAGGTAATTATTATTTCTAAACTTATTTTTATGATGATTAGAAGCATATTTACATGATTTGAGTGATAATTGCATCATTTTTATTAGTGTCATCTTCTTCAAAATCTTAAGGTGCTTTAATGGTGGATCTTGAATTTTGAGAGGAAATCCACAAATCAATGGATGTTCCAACTCAAAATGGTTCTATTAGAAATTTCTTAAGATTCTTGAATCAAGATTTTCAATCAAAGAATTTAAAACGGATAAAAGGTAATTATTATTTCTAAACTTATTTTTATGATGATTAGAAGCATATTTACATGATTTGAGTGATAATTGCATGATTTTTATTAATGTCATCTTCTTCAAAATCTTAAGGTGCTTTAATGGTGGATTTTGAATTTTGAGAGGAAATCCACAAATCAATGGATGTTCCAACTCAAAATGGATCTATTAGAAATTTCTTAAGATTCTTGAATCAAGATTTTCAATCAAAGAATTTAAAACGGATCAAAGGTAATTATTATTTCTAAACTTGTTTTTATGATGATTAGAAGCATATTTACATGATTTGAGTGATAATTGCATGATTTTTTATTAATGTCATCTTCTTCAAAATCTTAAGGTGCTTTAATGGCGGATCTTGAATTTTGAGAGGAAATTCACAAATCAATGGATGTTTCAACTCAAAATGGATCTATTAGAAATTTCTTAAGATTCTTGAATCAAGATTTTCAATCAAAGAATTTAAAACGAATCAAAGGTTATTATTATTTCTAAACTTATTTTTATGATGATTAGAAGCATATTTACATGATTTGAGTGATAATTGCATGATTTTTATTAGTGTCATCTTATTCAAAATCTTAAGGTGCTTTAATGGTGGATCTTGAATTTTGAGAGGAAATCCACAAATCAATGGATGTTCCAACTCAAAATGGTTCTATTAGAAATTTCTTAAGATTCTTGAATCAAGATTTTCAATCAAAGAATTTAAAACGGATAAAAGGTAATTATTATTTCTAAACTTATTTTTATGATGATTAGAAGCATATTTACATGATTTGAGTGATAATTGCATGATTTTTATTAATGTCATCTTCTTCAAAATCTTAATGTTCTTTAATGGTGGATCTTGAATTTTGAGAGGAAATCCACAAATCAATGGATGTTCCAACTCAAAATGGATCTATTAGAAATTTCTTAAGATTCTTGAATCAAGATTTTGAATCAAAGAATTTAGAACGAATAAAATGTAATTATTATTTCTAAACTTATTTTTATGCTGATTAGCAACATATTTACATGATTTGAGTGATAATTGCATGATTTTTTATTAATGTCATATTCTTCAAAAGCTTAAGGTGCTTTAATGGTGGATCTTGAATTTTGAGAGGAAATCCACAAACTAGTGGATGTTCCAACACAAAATGGATCTATTAGAAATTTCTTAAGATTCTTGAATAAAGACTTTCAATCAAAGGATTTAGAACGAATTAAAGGTAATTATTATTTCTAAACTTATTTTTGAGATGATTAGAAGCATATTTACATGATTTTAGATATAATTGCATGATTTTTTATTACTGTCATATTCTCCAAAAGCGTAAGATGCTTTAATGGTGATCTTGAATTTTGAGAGGAAATCCACAAATCAATGGATGTTCCAACTCAAAATGGATCTATTAGAAATTTCTTAAGATTATTGAATCAAGATTTTCAATCAAAGAATTTAAAACGAATCAAAGGTAATTATTATTTCTAAACTTATTTTTATGATGATTAGAAGCATATTTACATAATTTGAGTGATAATTGCATGATTTTTTATTAGTGTCATCTTTTTCAAAATCTTAAGGTGCTTTAATGGTGGATCTTGAATTTTGAGAGGAAATTCACAAATCAATGGATGTTCCAACTCAAAATGGATCTATTAGAAATTTCCCAAGATTCTTGAATCAAGATTTTCAATCAAAGGATTTAGAACAAATTAAAGGTAATAATTATTTCTAAACTTATTTTTGTGATGATTAGAAGCATATTTACATGATTTGAGATATAATTGCATGATTTTTTATTACTGTCATATTCTTCAAAAGCGTAAGATGCTTTAATGGTGATCTTGAATTTTGAGAGGAAATCCACAAATCAATGGATGTTCCAACTCAAAACGGATCTATTAGAAATTTCTCAAGGTTCATGAATCAATATTTTCAATTAAAGGATTTAGAAAGAATCAAACGTAATTATTATTTCTAAACTTATTCTTATGATGATTAGCAAGATATTTACATGATTTGAGTGATAATTGCATGATTTTTATTAATGTCATCTTCTTCAAATTCTTAAGGTGCTTTAATGGTGAATTTTGAATTTTGAGAGGAAATACACAAATCAATGGATGTTCCAACTCAAAATGGATCTATTAGAAATATCTTAAGATTCTTGAATCAAGATTTTCAATCAAAGAATTTAAAACGGATCAATGGTAATTATTATTTCTAAACTTATTTTTATGATGATTAGAAGCATATTTCCATGATTTGAGTGATAATTGCATGATTTTTTATTAATGTCATCTTCTTCAAAATCTTAAGGTGCTTTAATGGTGGATCTTGAATTTTGAGAGGAAATCCACAAATCAATGGATGTTCCAACTCAAAATGGTTCTATTAGAAATTTCTTAAGATTCTTGAATCAAGATTTTCAATCAAAGAATTTAAAACGGATAAAAGGTAATTATTATTGCTAAACTTATTTTTATTATGATTAGAAGCATATTTACATGATTTGAGTGATAATTGTATGATTTTTATTAATGACATCTTCTTCAAAATCTTAAGGTGCTTTAATGGAGGATTTTGAATTTTGAGAGGAAATCCACAAATCAATGTATGTTCCAACTCAAAATGGATCTATTAGAAATTTCTTAAGATTCTTGAATCAAGATTTTCAATCAAAGAATTTAAAACGAATCAAAGGTAATTATTATTTCTAAACATATTTTTATGATGATTAGAAGCATATTTACATGATTTGAGTGATAATTGCATGATTTTTATTAATGACATCTTCTTCAAAATCTTAAGGTGCTTTAACGGTGGATCTTGAATTTTGAGAGGAAATCCACAAACCAGTGGATATTCCAACTCAAAATGGATCTATTAGAAATTTCATAAGATTCTTGAATCAAGATTTTCAATCAAGGAATTAAAAGAATCAAAGGTAATTATTATTTCTAAACATATTTTTATGATGATTAGAATCATATTTACATGATTTGAGTGAGAATTGCATGATTTTTATTAGTGTCATCTTTTCGTAATCTTAAGGTGCTTTAATGGTAGATCTTGAATTTTAGAGGAAATCCACAAATCAATGGATGTTCCAACTCAAAATGGATATATTAGAAATTTCTTAAGATTCTTAAATCAAGATTTTCAATCAAAGAATTTAAAACGGATCAAAGGTAACTATTATTTCTAAACTTATTTTTATGATGATTAGAAGCGTATTTACATGATTTGAGTGATAATTGCATAATTTTTATTAATTTCATCTTCTTCAAAATCTTAATGTGCTTTAATGGTGGATCTTGAATTTTGAGAGGAAATCCACAAATCAATGGATGTTCCAACTCAAAATGGATCTATTAGAAATTTCTTAAGATTATTGAATCAAGATTTTCAATCAAAGAATTTAAAACGAATCAAAGGTAATTATTATTCCTAAACATATTTTAAAGATGATTAGAAGCATATTTACATGATTTGAGTGATAATTGCATGATTTTTTATTAATGACATCTTCTTCAAAATCTTAAGGTGCTTTAACGGTGGATCTTGAATTTTGAGAGGAAATCCACAAACCAGTGGATATTCCAACTCAAAATGGATCTATTAGAAATTTCTTAAGATTCTTGAATCAAGATTTTCAATCGAAGGAATTAGAAAGAATCAAAGGTAATTATTATTTCTAAACATATTTTTATGATGATTAGAAGCATATTTACATGATTTGAGTGAGAATTGCATGATTTTTATTAGTGTCATCTTTTTCGTAATCTTAAGGTGCTTTAATGGTAGATCTTGAATTTTAGAGGAAATCCACAAATCAATGGATGTTCCAACTCAAAATGGATATATTAGAAATTTCTTAAGATTCTTAAATCAAGATTTTCAATCAAAGAATTTAAAACGGATCAAAGGTAACTATTATTTCTAAACTTATTTTTATGATGATTAGAAGCGTATTTACATGATTTGAGTGATAATTGCATAATTTTTATTAATTTCATCTTCTTCAAAATCTTAATGTGCTTTAATGGTGGATCTTGAATTTTGAGAGGAAATCCACAAATCAATGGATGTTCCAACTCAAAATGGATCTATTAGAAATTTCTTAAGATTATTGAATCAAGATTTTCAATCAAAGAATTTAAAACGAATCAAAGGTAATTATTATTCCTAAACATATTTTAAAGATGATTAGAAGCATATTTACATGATTTGAGTGATAATTGCATGATTTTTTATTAATGACATCTTCTTCAAAATCTTAAGGTGCTTTAACGGTGGATCTTGAATTTTGAGAGGAAATCCACAAACCAGTGGATATTCCAACTCAAAATGGATCTATTAGAAATTTCTTAAGATTCTTGAATCAAGATTTTCAATCGAAGGAATTAGAAAGAATCAAAGGTAATTATTATTTCTAAACATATTTTTATGATGATTAGAAGCATATTTACATGATTTGAGTGAGAATTGCATGATTTTTTATTAGTGTCATCTTTTTCAGAATCTTAAGGTGCTTTAATGGTAGATCTTGAATTTTTAGAGGAAATCCACAAATCAATGGATGTTCCAACTCAAAATGGATATATTAGAAATTTCTTAAGATTCTTAAATCAAGATTTTCAATCAAAGAATTTAAAACGGATCAAAGGTAACTATTATTTCTAAACTTATTTTTATGATGATTAGAAGCGTATTTACATGATTTGAGTGATAATTGCATAATTTTTATTAATTTCATCTTCTTCAAAATCTTAATGTGCTTTAATGGTGGATCTTGAATTTTGAGAGGAAATCCACAAATCAATGGATGTTCCAACTCAAAATGGATCTATTAGAAATTTCTTAAGATTATTGAATCAAGATTTTCAATCAAAGAATTTAAAACGAATCAAAGGTAATTATTATTCCTAAACATATTTTAAAGATGATTAGAAGCATATTTACATGATTTGAGTGATAATTGCATGATTTTTTATTAATGACATCTTCTTCAAAATCTTAAGGTGCTTTAACGGTGGATCTTGAATTTTGAGAGGAAATCCACAAACCAGTGGATATTCCAACTCAAAATGGATCTATTAGAAATTTCTTAAGATTCTTGAATCAAGATTTTCAATCGAAGGAATTAGAAAGAATCAAAGGTAATTATTATTTCTAAACATATTTTTATGATGATTAGAAGCATATTTACATGATTTGAGTGAGAATTGCATGATTTTTATTAGTGTCATCTTTTTCGTAATCTTAAGGTGCTTTAATGGTAGATCTTGAATTTTTAGAGGAAATCCACAAATCAATGGATGTTCCAACTCAAAATGGATATATTAGAAATTTCTTAAGATTCTTAAATCAAGATTTTCAATCAAAGAATTTAAAACGGATCAAAGGTAACTATTATTTCTAAACTTATTTTTATGATGATTAGAAGCGTATTTACATGATTTGAGTGATAATTGCATAATTTTTATTAATTTCATCTTCTTCAAAATCTTAATGTGCTTTAATGGTGGATCTTGAATTTTGAGAGGAAATCCACAAATCAATGGATGTTCCAACTCAAAATGGATCTATTAGAAATTTCTTAAGATTATTGAATCAAGATTTTCAATCAAAGAATTTAAAACGAATCAAAGGTAATTATTATTCCTAAACATATTTTAAAGATGATTAGAAGCATATTTACATGATTTGAGTGATAATTGCATGATTTTTTATTAATGACATCTTCTTCAAAATCTTAAGGTGCTTTAACGGTGGATCTTGAATTTTGAGAGGAAATCCACAAACCAGTGGATATTCCAACTCAAAATGGATCTATTAGAAATTTCTTAAGATTCTTGAATCAAGATTTTCAATCGAAGGAATTAGAAAGAATCAAAGGTAATTATTATTTCTAAACATATTTTTATGATGATTAGAAGCATATTTACATGATTTGAGTGAGAATTGCATGAGTTTTTATTAGTGTCATCTTCTTCAAAATCTTAAGGTGCTTTAATGGTAGATCTTGAATTTTAAGAGGAAATCCACAAATCAATGGATGTTCCAACTCAAAATGGATCTATTAGAAATTTCTCAAGATTCTTGAATCAATATTTTCAATTAAAGGATTTAGAAAGAATCAAAGGTAATTATTATTTCTAAACTTATTTTTATGATGATTAGAAGCATATTTACATGATTTGAGTGATAATTGCATGATTTTTATTAATGTCATCTTCTTCAAAATCTTAATGTGCTTTAATGGTGGATCTTGAATTTTGAGAGGAAATCCACAAATCAATGGATTTTCCAACTCAAAATGGATCTATTAGAAATTTCTTAAGATTCTTGAATCAAGATTTTGAATCAAAGAATTTAGAACGAATAAAATGTAATTATTATTTCTAAACTTATTTTTATGCTGATTAGCAACATATTTACATGATTTGAGTGATAATTGCATGATGTTTTATTAATGTCATATTCTTCAAAAGCTTAAGGTGCTTTAATGGTGGATCTTGAATTTTGAGAGGAAATCCACAAATCAATGGATGTTCCAACTCAAAATGGATCTATTAGAAATTTCTTAAGATTATTGAATCAAGATTTTCAATCAAAGAATTTAAAACGAATGAAAGGTAATTATTATTTCTAAACTTATTTTTATGATGATTAGAAGCATATTTACATAATTTGAGTGATAAGTGCATGATTTTTTATTAGTGTCATCTTTTTCAAAATCTTAAGGTGCTTTAATGGTGGATCTTGAATTTTGAGAGGAAATTCACTAATCAATGGAAGTTCCAACTCAAAATGGATCTATTAGAAAATTCGCAAGATTCTTGAATCAAGATTTTAATCAAAGGATTTAGAACGAAGAAAATGTAATTATTATTTCTAAACTTATTTTTATGATGATTAGAAGCATATTTACATAATTTGAGTGATAATTGCATGATTTTTATTAGTGTCATCTTTTCAAAATCTTAAGGTGCTTTAATGGTGGATCTTGAATTTTGAGAGGAAATTCACAAATCAATGCATGTTTCAACTCAAAATGGATCTATTAGAAATTTCCCAAGATTCTTGAATCAAGATTTTCAGTCAAAGGATTTAGAACGAATTAAAGGTAATTAACATTTCTAAACTTATTATTTTGATTATTAGAAGCATATTTACATGATTTGAGATATAATTGCATGATTTTTGTTATCGCCATATTCTTCAAAAGCGTAAGATGCTTTAATGGTGATCTTGAATTTTGAGAGGAAATCCACAAATCAATGGATGTTCCAACTCAAAATGGATCTATTAGAAATTTCTCAAGATTCTTGAATCAATATTTTCAGTTAAAGGATTTAGAAAGAATCAAAGGTAATTATTATTTCTAAACTTATTCTTACGATGATTAGAAGCATATTTACATGATTTGAGTGATAATTGCATGATTTTTTATTAATGTAATCTTCTTCAAAATCTTAAGGTGCTTTAGTGGTGGATCTTGAATCTTGAGAGGAAATCCACAAATCAATGGATGTTCCAACTCAAAATGGATATATTAGAAATTTCTTAAGATTCTTAAATCAAGATTTTCAATCAAAGAATTTAAAACGGATCAAAGGTAACTATTATTTCTAAACTTATTTTTATGATGATTAGAAGCATATTTACATGATTTGAGTGATAATTGCATAATTTTTATTAATTTCATCTTCTTCAAAATCTTAATGTGCTTTAATGGTGGATCTTGAATTTTGAGAGGAAATCCACAAATCAATGGATGTTCCAACTCAAAATGCATCTATTAGAAATTTCTTAAGATTCTTGAATCAAGATTTTCAATCAAAGAATTTAAAACGAATCAAAGGTAATTATTATTTCTAAACTTATTTTTATGATGATTAGAAGCATATTTACATAATTTGAGTGATAATTGCATGATTTTTTATTAGTGTCATCTTTTTCAAAATCTTAAGGTGCTTTAATGGTGGATCTTGAATTTTGAGAGGAAATTCACAAATCAATGCATGTTTCAACTCAAATTGGATCTATTAGAAATTTCCCAAGATTCTTGAATCAAGATTTTCAGTCAAAGGATTTAGAACGAATTAAAGGTAATTAACATTTCTAAACTTATTATTTTGATTATTAGAAGCATATTTACATGATTTGAGATATAATTGCATGATTTTTGTTATCGCCATATTCTTCAAAAGCGTAAGATGCTTTAATGGTGATCTTGAATTTTGAGAGGAAATCCACAAATCAATGGATGTTCCAACTCAAAATGGATCTATTAGAAATTTCTCAAGATTCTTGAATCAATATTTTCAGTTAAAGGATTTAGAAAGAATCAAAGGTAATTATTATTTCTAAACTTATTCTTACGATGATTAGAAGCATATTTACATGATTTGAGTGATAATTGCATGATTTTTTATTAATGTAATCTTCTTCAAAATCTTAAGGTGCTTTAGTGGTGGATCTTGAATCTTGAGAGGAAATCCACAAATCAATGGATGTTCCAACTCAAAATGGATCTATTAGAAATTTCTTAAGATTCTTGAATCAAGATTTTCAATCAAAGAATTTAAAACGGATAAAAGGTAATTATGATTTCTAAACTTATTTTTATGATGATTAGAAGCATATTTACATGACTTGAGTGATAATTGCATGATTTTTTATTAATGTCATCTTCTTCAAAATCTTAAGGTGCGTTAATGGTGGATCTTGAATTTGGAGAGGAAATCCATAAACCAGTGGATATTCCAACTCAAAATGGATCTATTAGAAATTTCGTAAGATTCTTGAATCAAGATTTTCAATCGAAGGAATTAGAAAGAATCAAAGGTAATTATTATTTCTAAACTTATTTTTACGATGATTAGAATCATATTTACATGATTTGAGTGAGAATTGCATGATTTTTTATTAATGTCATCTTCTTCAATATCATAACGTGGTTTAATGGTGGATCTTGAATTTTGAGAGGAAATCCACAAATCAATGGATGTTCCAACTCAAAATGGATCTATTAGAAATTTCTTAAGATTCTTGAATAAAGATTTTCAATCAAAGAATTTAAAACGGATCAAAGGTAATTATTATTTCTAAACTTGTTTTTATGATGATTAGAAGCATATTTACATGATTTGAGTGATAATTGCATGATTTTTTATTAATGTCATCTTCTTCAAAATCTTAAGGTGCATTAGTGGTGGATCTTGAATCTTGAGAGGAAATCCACAAATCAATGGATGTTCCAACTCAAAATGGATCTATTAGAAATTTCTTAAGATTCTTGAATCAAGATTTTCAATCAAAGAATTTAAAACGGATCAAAGGTAACTATTATTTCTAAACTTATTTTTATGATGATTAGAAGCATATTTACATGATTCTTTCTAATTCCTTCGATTGAATATCCACTTGTGAATTAATATTTCTAAACTTATTATTTTGATTATTAGAAGCATATTTACATGATTTGAGATATAATTGCATATTTTTATTATCGCCATATTCTTCAAAAGCGTAAGATGCTTTAATGGTGATCTTGAATTTTGAGAGGAAATCCACAAATCAATGGATGTTCCAACTCAAAATGGATCTATTAGAAATTTATCAAGATTCTTGAATCAATATTTTCAGTTAAAGGATTTAGAAAGAATCAAAGGTAATTATTATTTCTAAACTTATTCTTATGATGATTAGAAGCATATTTACATGATTTGAGTGATAATTGCATGATTTTTTTATTAATGTAATCTTCTTCAAAATCTTAAGGTGCTTTAGTGGTGGATCTTGAATTTTGAGAGGAAATCCACAAATCAATGGATGTTCCAACTCAAAATGGATCTATTAGAAATTTCTTAAGATTCTTGAATCAAGATTTTCAATCAAAGAATTTAAAATGGATCAAAGGTAATTATGATTTCTAAACTTAGTTTTATAATGATTAGAAGCATATTTACATGATTTGAGTGATAATTGCATGATTTTTATTAATGTCACCTTCTTCAAAATCTTAAGGTGCGTTAATGGTGGATCTTGAATTTGAGAGGAAATCCACAAACCAAAGGATATTCCAACTCAAAATGGATCTATTAGAAATTTCTTAAGATTCTTGAATCAAGATTTTCAATCAAGGAATTAGAAAGAATCAAAGGTAATTATTATTTCTAAACTTATTTTTATGATGATTAGAAGCATATTTACATAATTTGAGTGATAATTGCATGATTTTTATTAGTGTCATCTTTTCAAAATCTTAAGGTGCTTTAATGGTGGATCTTGAATTTTGAGAGGAAATTCACAAATCAATGCATGTTTCAACTCAAAATGGATCTGTTAGAAATTTCCCAAGATTCTTGAATCAAGATTTTCAGTCAAAGGATTTAGAACGAATTAAAGGTAATTAACATTTCTAAACTTATTATTTTGATTATTAGAAGCATATTTACATGATTTGAGATATAATTGCATGATTTTTTGTTACTGCCATATTCTTCAAAAGCGTAAGATGCTTTAATGGTGATCTTGAATTTTGAGAGGAAATCCACAAATCAATGGATGTTCCAACTCAAAATGGATCTATTAGAAATTTCTCAAGATTCTTGAATCAATATTTTCAGTTAAAGGATTTAGAAAGAATCAAAGGTAATTATTATTTCTAAACTTATTCTTACGATGATTAGAAGCATATTTACATGATTTGAGTGATAATTGCATGATTTTTTTATTAATGTAATCTTCTTCAAAATCTTAAGGTGCTTTAGTGGTGGATCTTGAATCTTGAGAGGAAATCCACAAATCAATGGATGTTCCAACTCAAAATGGATCTATTAGAAATTTCTTAAGATTCTTGAATCAAGATTTTCAATCAAAGAATTTAAAACGGATAAAAGGTAATTATGATTTCTAAACTTATTTTTATGATGATTAGAAGCATATTTACATGACTTGAGTGATAATTGCATGATTTTTTATTAATGTCATCTTCTTCAAAATCTTAAGGTGCGTTAATGGTGGATCTTGAATTTGGAGAGGAAATCCATAAACCAGTGGATATTCCAACTCAAAATGGATCTATTAGAAATTTCTTAAGATTCTTGAATCAAGATTTTCAATCGAAGGAATTAGAAAGAATCAATGGTGATTATTATTTCTAAACTTATTTTTACGATGATTAGAATCATATTTACATGATTTGAGTGAGAATTGCATGATTTTTTATTAATGTCATCTTCTTCAATATCATAACGTGGTTTAATGGTGGATCTTGAATTTTGAGAGGAAATCCACAAATCAATGGATGTTCCAACTCAAAATGGATCTATTAGAAATTTCTTAAGATTCTTGAATCAAGATTTTCAATCAAAGAATTTAAAACGGATCAAAGGTAATTATTATTTCTAAACTTGTTTTTATGATGATTAGAAGCATATTTACATGATTTGAGTGATAATTGCATGATTTTTTATTAATGTCATCTTCTTCAAAATCTTAAGGTGCTTTAGTGGTGGATCTTGAATCTTGAGAGGAAATCCACAAATCAATGGATGTTCCAACTTAAAATGGATCTATTAGAAATTTCTTAAGATTCTTGAATCAAGATTTTCAATCAAAGAATTTAAAACGGATCAAAGGTAACTATTATTTCTAAACTTATTTTTATGATGATTAGAAGCATATTTACATGATTCTTTCTAATTCCTTCGATTGAATATCCACTTGTGAATTAATATTTCTAAACTTATTATTTTGATTATTAGAAGCATATTTACATGATTTGAGATATAATTGCATGATTTTTATTATCGCCATATTCTTCAAAAGCGTAAGATGCTTTAATGGTGATCTTGAATTTTGAGAGGAAATCCACAAATCAATGGATGTTCCAACTCAAAATGGATCTATTAGAAATTTATCAAGATTCTTGAATCAATATTTTCAGTTAAAGGATTTAGAAAGAATCAAAGGTAATTATTATTTCTAAACTTATTCTTATGATGATTAGAAGCATATTTACATGATTTGAGTGATAATTGCATGATTTTTTTATTAATGTAATCTTCTTCAAAATCTTAAGGTGCTTTAGTGGTGGATCTTGAATTTTGAGAGGAAATCCACAAATCAATGGATGTTCCAACTCAAAATGGATCTATTAGAAATTTCTTAAGATTCTTGAATCAAGATTTTCAATCAAAGAATTTAAAACGGATCAAAGGTAATTATGATTTCTAAACTTATTTTTATGATGATTAGAAGCATATTTACATGATTTGAGTGATAATTGCATGATTTTTTATTAATGTCATCTTCTTCAAAATCTTAAGGTGCGTTAATGGTGGATCTTGAATTTGGAGAGGAAATCCACAAACCAGTGGATATTCCAACTCAAAATGGATCTATTAGAAATTTCTTAAGATTCTTGAATCAAGATTTTCAATCGAAGGAATTAGAAAGAATCAAAGGTAATTATTATTTCTAAACTTATTTTTATGATGATTAGAAGCATATTTACATAATTTGAGTGATAATTGCATGATTTTTTATTAGTGTCATCTTTTTCAAAATCTTAAGGTGCTTTAATGGTGGATCTTGAATTTTGAGAGGAAATTCACAAATCAATGCATGTTTCAACTCAAAATGGATCTGTTAGAAATTTCCTAAGATTCTTGAATCAAGATTTTCAATCGAAGGAATTAGAAAGAATCAAAGGTAATTATTATTTCTAAACTTATTCTTATGATGATTAGAAGCATATTTACATGATTTGAGTGATAATTGCATGATTTTTTTATTAATGTAATCTTCTTCAAAATCTTAAGGTGCTTTAGTGGTGGATCTTGAATTTTGAGAGGAAATACACAAGTCAATGGATGTTCCAACTCAAAATGGATCTATTAGAAATTTCTTAAGATTATTGAATCAAGATTTTCAATCAAAGAATTTAAAACGAATGAAAGGTAATTATTATTTCTAAACTTATTTTTATGATGATTAGAAGCATATTTACATAATTTGAGTGATAAGTGCATGATTTTTATTAGTGTCATCTTTTCAAAATCTTAAGGTGCTTTAATGGTGGATCTTGAATTTTGAGAGGAAATTCACTAATCAATGGATGTTCCAACTCAAAATGGATCTATTAGAAAATTCCCAAGATTCTTGAATCAAGATTTTTAATCAAAGGATTTAGAACGAAGAAAATGTAATTATTATTTCTAAACTTATTTTTATGATGATTAGAAGCATATTTACATAATTTGAGTGATAATTGCATGATTTTTTATTAGTGTCATCTTTTTCAAAATCTTAAGGTGCTTTAATGGTGGATCTTGAATTTTGAGAGGAAATTCACAAATCAATGCATGTTTCAACTCAAAATGGATCTATTAGAAATTTCCCAAGATTCTTGAATCAAGATTTTCAGTCAAAGGATTTAGAACGAATTAAAGGTAATTAACATTTCTAAACTTATTATTTTGATTATTAGAAGCATATTTACATGATTTGAGATATAATTGCATGATTTTTTGTTACTGCCATATTCTTCAAAAGCGTAAGATGCTTTAATGGTGATCTTGAATTTTGAGAGGAAATCCACAAATCAATGGATGTTCCAACTCAAAATGGATCTATTAGAAATTTCTCAAGATTCTTGAATCAATATTTTCAGTTAAAGGATTTAGAAAGAATCAAAGGTAATTATTATTTCTAAACTTATTCTTACGATGATTAGAAGCATATTTACATGATTTGAGTGATAATTGCATGATTTTTTTATTAATGTAATCTTCTTCAAAATCTTAAGGTGCTTTAGTGGTGGATCTTGAATCTTGAGAGGAAATCCACAAATCAATGGATGTTCCAACTCAAAATGGATATATTAGAAATTTCTTAAGATTCTTAAATCAAGATTTTCAATCAAAGAATTTAAAACGGATCAAAGGTAACTATTATTTCTAAACTTATTTTTATGATGATTAGAAGCATATTTACATGATTTGAGTGATAATTGCATAATTTTTTATTAATTTCATCTTCTTCAAAATCTTAATGTGCTTTAATGGTGGATCTTGAATTTTGAGAGGAAATCCACAAATCAATGGATGTTCCAACTCAAAATGCATCTATTAGAAATTTCTTAAGATTCTTGAATCAAGATTTTCAATCAAAGAATTTAAAACGAATCAAAGGTAATTATTATTTCTAAACTTATTTTTATGATGATTAGAAGCATATTTACATAATTTGAGTGATAATTGCATGATTTTTTATTAGTGTCATCTTTTCAAAATCTTAAGGTGCTTTAATGGTGGATCTTGAATTTTGAGAGGAAATTCACAAATCAATGCATGTTTCAACTCAAAATGGATCTATTAGAAATTTCCCAAGATTCTTGAATCAAGATTTTCAGTCAAAGGATTTAGAACGAATTAAAGGTAATTAATATTTCTAAACTTATTATTTTGATTATTAGAAGCATATTTACATGATTTGAGATATAATTGCATGATTTTTTATTACTGCCATATTCTTCAAAAGCGTAAGATGCTTTAATGGTGATCTTGAATTTTGAGAGGAAATCCACAAATCAATGGATGTTCCAACTCAAAATGGATCTATTAGAAATTTATCAAGATTCTTGAATCAATATTTTCAGTTAAAGGATTTAGAAAGAATCAAAGGTAATTATTATTTCTAAACTTATTCTTATGATGATTAGAAGCATATTTACATGATTTGAGTGATAATTGCATGATTTTTTTATTAATGTAATCTTCTTCAAAATCTTAAGGTGCTTTAGTGGTGGATCTTGAATTTTGAGAGGAAATCCACAAATCAATGGATGTTCCAACTCAAAATGGATCTATTAGAAATTTCTTAAGATTCTTGAATCAAGATTTTCAATCAAAGAATTTAAAACGGATAAAAGGTAATTATGATTTCTAAACTTATTTTTATGATGATTAGAAGCATATTTACATGACTTGAGTGATAATTGCATGATTTTTTATTAATGTCATCTTCTTCAAAATCTTAAGGTGCGTTAATGGTGGATCTTGAATTTGGAGAGGAAATCCATAAACCAGTGGATATTCCAACTCAAAATGGATCTATTAGAAATTTCGTAAGATTCTTGAATCAAGATTTTCAATCGAAGGAATTAGAAAGAATCAAAGGTAATTATTATTTCTAAACTTATTTTACGATGATTAGAATCATATTTACATGATTTGAGTGAGAATTGCATGATTTTTTATTAATGTCATCTTCTTCAATATCATAACGTGGTTTAATGGTGGATCTTGAATTTTGAGAGGAAATCCACAAATCAATGGATGTTCCAACTCAAAATGGATCTATTAGAAATTTCTTAAGATTCTTGAATAAAGATTTTCAATCAAAGAATTTAAAACGGATCAAAGGTAATTATTATTTCTAAACTTGTTTTTATGATGATTAGAAGCATATTTACATGATTTGAGTGATAATTGCATGATTTTTTATTAATGTCATCTTCTTCAAAATCTTAAGGTGCATTAGTGGTGGATCTTGAATCTTGAGAGGAAATCCACAAATCAATGGATGTTCCAACTCAAAATGGATCTATTAGAAATTTCTTAAGATTCTTGAATCAAGATTTTCAATCAAAGAATTTAAAACGGATCAAAGGTAACTATTATTTCTAAACTTATTTTTATGATGATTAGAAGCATATTTACATGATTCTTTCTAATTCCTTCGATTGAATATCCACTTGTGAATTAATATTTCTAAACTTATTATTTTGATTATTAGAAGCATATTTACATGATTTGAGATATAATTGCATATTTTTATTATCGCCATTCTTCAAAAGCGTAAGATGCTTTAATGGTGATCTTGAATTTTGAGAGGAAATCCACAAATCAATGGATGTTCCAACTCAAAATGGATCTATTAGAAATTTATCAAGATTCTTGAATCAATATTTTCAGCTAAAGGATTTAGAAAGAATCAAAGGTAATTATTATTTCTAAACTTATTCTTATGATGATTAGAAGCATATTTACATGATTTGAGTGATAATTGCATGATTTTTTTATTAATGTAATCTTCTTCAAAATCTTAAGGTGCTTTAGTGGTGGATCTTGAATTTTGAGAGGAAATCCACAAATCAATGGATGTTCCAACTCAAAATGGATCTATTAGAAATTTCTTAAGATTCTTGAATCAAGATTTTCAATCAAAGAATTTAAAATGGATCAAAGGTAATTATGATTTCTAAACTTAGTTTTATGATGATTAGAAGCATATTTACATGATTTGAGTGATAATTGCATGATTTTTTATTAATGTCACCTTCTTCAAAATCTTAAGGTGCGTTAATGGTGGATCTTGAATTTGGAGAGGAAATCCACAAACCAGTGGATATTCCAACTCAAAATGGATCTATTAGAAATTTCTTAAGATTCTTGAATCAAGATTTTCAATCGAAGGAATTAGAAAGAATCAAAGGTAATTATTATTTCTAAACTTATTTTTATGATGATTAGAAGCATATTTACATAATTTGAGTGATAATTGCATGATTTTTATTAGTGTCATCTTTTCAAAATCTTAAGGTGCTTTAATGGTGGATCTTGAATTTTGAGAGGAAATTCACAAATCAATGCATGTTTCAACTCAAAATGGATCTGTTAGAAATTTCCCAAGATTCTTGAATCAAGATTTTCAGTCAAAGGATTTAGAACGAATTAAAGGTAATTAACATTTCTAAACTTATTATTTTGATTATTAGAAGCATATTTACATGATTTGAGATATAATTGCATGATTTTTTATTATCGCCATATTCTTCAAAAGCGTAAGATGCTTTAATGGTGATCTTGAATTTTGAGAGGAAATCCACAAATCAATGGATGTTCCAACTCAAAATGGATCTATTAGAAATTTCTCAAGATTCTTGAATCAATATTTTCAGTTAAAGGATTTAGAAAGAATCAAAGGTAATTATTATTTCTAAACTTATTCTTACGATGATTAGAAGCATATTTACATGATTTGAGTGATAATTGCATGATTTTTTTATTAATGTAATCTTCTTCAAAATCTTAAGGTGCTTTAGTGGTGGATCTTGAATCTTGAGAGGAAATCCACAAATCAATGGATGTTCCAACTCAAAATGGATCTATTAGAAATTTCTTAAGATTCTTGAATCAAGATTTTCAATCAAAGAATTTAAAACGGATAAAAGGTAATTATGATTTCTAAACTTATTTTATGATGATTAGAAGCATATTTACATGACTTGAGTGATAATTGCATGATTTTTATTAATGTCATCTTCTTCAAAATCTTAAGGTGCGTTAATGGTGGATCTTGAATTTGGAGAGGAAATCCATAAACCAAAGGGATATTCCAACTCAAAATGGATCTATTAGAAATTTCTTAAGATTCTTGAATCAAGATTTTCAATCGAAGGAATTAGAAAGAATCAATGGTGATTATTATTTCTAAACTTATTTTTACGATGATTAGAATCATATTTACATGATTTGAGTGAGAATTGCATGATTTTTTATTAATGTCATCTTCTTCAATATCATAACGTGGTTTAATGGTGGATCTTGAATTTTGAGAGGAAATCCACAAATCAATGGATGTTCCAACTCAAAATGGATCTATTAGAAATTTCTTAAGATTCTTGAATCAAGATTTTCAATCAAAGAATTTAAAACGGATCAAAGGTAATTATTATTTCTAAACTTGTTTTTATGATGATTAGAAGCATATTTACATGATTTGAGTGATAATTGCATGATTTTTTATTAATGTCATCTTCTTCAAAATCTTAAGGTGCTTTAGTGGTGGATCTTGAATCTTGAGAGGAAATCCACAAATCAATGGATGTTCCAACTTAAAATGGATCTATTAGAAATTTCTTAAGATTCTTGAATCAAGATTTTCAATCAAAGAATTTAAAACGGATCAAAGGTAACTATTATTTCTAAACTTATTTTTATGATGATTAGAAGCATATTTACATGATTCTTTCTAATTCCTTCGATTGAATATCCACTTGTGAATTAATATTTCTAAACTTATTATTTTGATTATTAGAAGCATATTTACATGATTTGAGATATAATTGCATGATTTTTATTATCGCCATATTCTTCAAAAGCGTAAGATGCTTTAATGGTGATCTTGAATTTTGAGAGGAAATCCACAAATCAATGGATGTTCCAACTCAAAATGGATCTATTAGAAATTTATCAAGATTCTTGAATCAATATTTTCAGTTAAAGGATTTAGAAAGAATCAAAGGTAATTATTATTTTTAAACTTATTCTTATGATGATTAGAAGCATATTTACATGATTTGAGTGATAATTGCATGATTTTTTTATTAATGTAATCTTCTTCAAAATCTTAAGGTGCTTTAGTGGTGGATCTTGAATTTTGAGAGGAAATCCACAAATCAATGGATGTTCCAACTCAAAATGGATCTATTAGAAATTTCTTAAGATTCTTGAATCAAGATTTTCAATCAAAGAATTTAAAACGGATAAAAGGTAATTATGATTTCTAAACTTATTTTTATGATGATTAGAAGCATATTTACATGACTTGAGTGATAATTGCATGATTTTTTATTAATGTCATCTTCTTCAAAATCTTAAGGTGCGTTAATGGTGGATCTTGAATTTGGAGAGGAAATCCACAAACCAGTGGATATTCCAACTCAAAATGGATCTATTAGAAATTTCTTAAGATTCTTGAATCAAGATTTTCAATCGAAGGAATTAGAAAGAATCAAAGGTAATTATTATTTCTAAACTTATTTTTATGATGATTAGAAGCATATTTACATAATTTGAGTGATAATTGCATGATTTTTTATTAGTGTCATCTTTTTCAAAATCTTAAGGTGCTTTAATGGTGGATCTTGAATTTTGAGAGGAAATTCACAAATCAATGCATGTTTCAACTCAAAATGGATCTATTAGAAATTTCCTAAGATTCTTGAATCAAGATTTTCAATCAAAGAATTAGAAAGAATCAAAGGTAATTATTATTTCTAAACTTATTCTTATGATGATTAGAAGCATATTTACATGATTTGAGTGATAATTGCATGATTTTTTTATTAATGTAATCTTCTTCAAAATCTTAAGGTGCTTTAGTGGTGGATCTTGAATTTTGAGAGGAAATACACAAGTCAATGGATGTTCCAACTCAAAATGGATCTATTAGAAATTTCTTAAGATTATTGAATCAAGATTTTCAATCAAAGAATTTAAAACGAATGAAAGGTAATTATTATTTCTAAACTTATTTTTATGATGATTAGAAGCATATTTACATAATTTGAGTGATAAGTGCATGATTTTTATTAGTGTCATCTTTTTCAAAATCTTAAGGTGCTTTAATGGTGGATCTTGAATTTTGAGAGGAAATTCACTAATCAATGGATGTTCCAACTCAAAATGGATCTATTAGAAAATTCCCAAGATTCTTGAATCAAGATTTTTAATCAAAGGATTTAGAACGAAGAAAATGTAATTATTATTTCTAAACTTATTTTTATGATGATTAGAAGCATATTTACATAATTTGAGTGATAATTGCATGATTTTTATTAGTGTCATCTTTTCAAAATCTTAAGGTGCTTTAATGGTGGATCTTGAATTTTGAGAGGAAATTCACAAATCAATGCATGTTTCAACTCAAAATGGATCTATTAGAAATTTCCCAAGATTCTTGAATCAAGATTTTCAATCAAAGGATTTAGAACGAATTAAAGGTAATTAACATTTCTAAACTTATTATTTTGATTATTAGAAGCATATTTACATGATTTGAGATATAATTGCATGATTTTTTATTATCGCCATATTCTTCAAAAGCGTAAGATGCTTTAATGGTGATCTTGAATTTTGAGAGGAAATCCACAAATCAATGGATGTTCCAACTCAAAATGGATCTATTAGAAATTTCTCAAGATTCTTGAATCAATATTTTCAATTAAAGGATTTAGAAAGAATCAAAGGTAATTATTATTTCTAAACTTATTTTTACGATGATTAGAAGCATATTTACATGATTTGAGTGATAATTGCATGATTTTTTATTAATGTAATCTTCTTCAAAATCTTAAGGTGCTTTAGTGGTGGATCTTGAATCTTGAGAGGAAATCCACAAATCAATGGATGTTCCAACTCAAAATGGATATATTAGAAATTTCTTAAGATTCTTAAATCAAGATTTTCAATCAAAGAATTTAAAACGGATCAAAGGTAACTATTATTTCTAAACTTATTTTTATGATGATTAGAAGCATATTTACATGATTTGAGTGATAATTGCATAATTTTTATTAATTTCATCTTCTTCAAAATCTTAATGTGCTTTAATGGTGGATCTTGAATTTTGAGAGGAAATCCACAAATCAATGGATGTTCCAACTCAAAATGCATCTATTAGAAATTTCTTAAGATTCTTGAATCAAGATTTTCAATCAAAGAATTTAAAACGAATCAAAGGTAATTATTATTTCTAAACTTATTTTTATGATGATTAGAAGCATATTTACATAATTTGAGTGATAATTGCATGATTTTTTATTAGTGTCATCTTTTTCAAAATCTTAAGGTGCTTTAATGGTGGATCTTGAATTTTGAGAGGAAATTCACAAATCAATGCATGTTTCAACTCAAAATGGATCTATTAGAAATTTCCCAAGATTCTTGAATCAAGATTTTCAGTCAAAGGATTTAGAACTAATTAAAGGTAATTAACATTTCTAAACTTATTATTTTGATTATTAGAAGCATATTTACATGATTTGAGATATAATTGCATGATTTTTGTTATCGCCATATTCTTCAAAAGCGTAAGATGCTTTAATGGTGATCTTGAATTTTGAGAGGAAATCCACAAATCAATGGATGTTCCAACTCAAAATGGATCTATTAGAAATTTCTCAAGATTCTTGAGTCAATATTTTCAATTAAAGGATTTAGAAAGAATCAAAGGTAATTATTATTTCTAAACTTATTCTTACGATGATTAGAAGCATATTTACATGATTTGAGTGATAATTGCATGATTTTTTTATTAATGTAATCTTCTTCAAAATCTTAAGGTGCTTTAGTGGTGGATCTTGAATCTTGAGAGGAAATCCACAAATCAATGGATGTTCCAACTCAAAATGGATCTATTAGAAATTTCTTAAGATTCTTGAATCAAGATTTTCAATCAAAGAATTTAAAACGGATAAAAGGTAATTATGATTTCTAAACTTATTTTTATGATGATTAGAAGCATATTTACATGACTTGAGTGATAATTGCATGATTTTTTATTAATGTCATCTTCTTCAAAATCTTAAGGTGCGTTAATGGTGGATCTTGAATTTGAGAGGAAATCCATAAACCAATGGATATTCCAACTCAAAATGGATCTATTAGAAATTTCTTAAGATTCTTGAATCAAGATTTTCAATCAAGGAATTAGAAAGAATCAAAGGTAATTATTATTTCTAAACTTATTTTTACGATGATTAGAATCATATTTACATGATTTGAGTGAGAATTGCATGATTTTTTATTAATGTCATCTTCTTCAATATCATAACGTGGTTTAATGGTGGATCTTGAATTTTGAGAGGAAATCCACAAATCAATGGATGTTCCAACTCAAAATGGATCTATTAGAAATTTCTTAAGATTCTTGAATAAAGATTTTCAATCAAAGAATTTAAAACGGATCAAAGGTAATTATTATTTCTAAACTTGTTTTTATGATGATTAGAAGCATATTTACATGATTTGAGTGATAATTGCATGATTTTTTATTAATGTCATCTTCTTCAAAATCTTAAGGTGCATTAGTGGTGGATCTTGAATCTTGAGAGGAAATCCACAAATCAATGGATGTTCCAACTCAAAATGGATCTATTAGAAATTTCTTAAGATTCTTGAATCAAGATTTTCAATCAAAGAATTTAAAACGGATCAAAGGTAACTATTATTTCTAAACTTATTTTTATGATGATTAGAAGCATATTTACATGATTCTTTCTAATTCCTTCGATTGAATATCCACTTGTGAATTAATATTTCTAAACTTATTATTTTGATTATTAGAAGCATATTTACATGATTTGAGATATAATTGCATATTTTTATTATCGCCATATTCTTCAAAAGCGTAAGATGCTTTAATGGTGATCTTGAATTTTGAGAGGAAATCCACAAATCAATGGATGTTCCAACTCAAAATGGATCTATTAGAAATTTATCAAGATTCTTGAATCAATATTTTCAATTAAAGGATTTAGAAAGAATCAAAGGTAATTATTATTTCTAAACTTATTCTTATGATGATTAGAAGCATATTTACATGATTTGAGTGATAATTGCATGATTTTTTATTAATGTAATCTTCTTCAAAATCTTAAGGTGCTTTAGTGGTGGATCTTGAATTTTGAGAGGAAATCCACAAATCAATGGATGTTCCAACTCAAAATGGATCTATTAGAAATTTCTTAAGATTCTTGAATCAAGATTTTCAATCAAAGAATTTAAAATGGATCAAAGGTAATTATGATTTCTAAACTTAGTTTTATGATGATTAGAAGCATATTTACATGATTTGAGTGATAATTGCATGATTTTTTATTAATGTCACCTTCTTCAAAATCTTAAGGTGCGTTAATGGTGGATCTTGAATTTGGAGAGGAAATCCACAAACCAGTGGATATTCCAACTCAAAATGGATCTATTAGAAATTTCTTAAGATTCTTGAATCAAGATTTTCAATCGAAGGAATTAGAAAGAATCAAAGGTAATTATTATTTCTAAACTTATTTTTATGATGATTAGAAGCATATTTACATAATTTGAGTGATAATTGCATGATTTTTTATTAGTGTCATCTTTTTCAAAATCTTAAGGTGCTTTAATGGTGGATCTTGAATTTTGAGAGGAAATTCACAAATCAATGCATGTTTCAACTCAAAATGGATCTATTAGAAATTTCCCAAGATTCTTGAATCAAGATTTTCAGTCAAAGGATTTAGAACGAATTAAAGGTAATTAACATTTCTAAACTTATTATTTTGATTATTAGAAGCATATTTACATGATTTGAGATATAATTGCATGATTTTTTATTACTGCCATATTCTTCAAAAGCGTAAGATGCTTTAATGGTGATCTTGAATTTTGAGAGGAAATCCACAAATCAATGGATGTTCCAACTCAAAATGGATCTATTAGAAATTTCTCAAGATTCTTGAATCAATATTTTCAATTAAAGGATTTAGAAAGAATCAAAGGTAATTATTATTTCTAAACTTATTCTTACGATGATTAGAAGCATATTTACATGATTTGAGTGATAATTGCATGATTTTTTTATTAATGTAATCTTCTTCAAAATCTTAAGGTGCTTTAGTGGTGGATCTTGAATCTTGAGAGGAAATCCACAAATCAATGGATGTTCCAACTCAAAATGGATCTATTAGAAATTTCTTAAGATTCTTGAATCAAGATTTTCAATCAAAGAATTTAAAACGGATAAAAGGTAATTATGATTTCTAAACTTATTTTTATGATGATTAGAAGCATATTTACATGACTTGAGTGATAATTGCATGATTTTTTATTAATGTCATCTTCTTCAAAATCTTAAGGTGCGTTAATGGTGGATCTTGAATTTGGAGAGGAAATCCATAAACCAGTGGATATTCCAACTCAAAATGGATCTATTAGAAATTTCTTAAGATTCTTGAATCAAGATTTTCAATCGAAGGAATTAGAAAGAATCAATGGTGATTATTATTTCTAAACTTATTTTTATGATGATTAGAATCATATTTACATGATTTGAGTGAGAATTGCATGATTTTTTATTAATGTCATCTTCTTCAATATCATAACGTGGTTTAATGGTGGATCTTGAATTTTGAGAGGAAATCCACAAATCAATGGATGTTCCAACTCAAAATGGATCTATTAGAAATTTCTTAAGATTCTTGAATCAAGATTTTCAATCAAAGAATTTAAAACGGATCAAAGGTAATTATTATTTCTAAACTTGTTTTTATGATGATTAGAAGCATATTTACATGATTTGAGTGATAATTGCATGATTTTTT